>NT_176667.1:2106652-2154745 GCF_000188095.3 Bombus impatiens | reverse complement strand
CCTCCTCGTGGTGAGACCTGGTAATTGGCATCCTTTTCCAAAAATTCATCAGTTGGTTAATGTTTGGAAAACGATACCAAGCCAAGAACTACGCTAATACTGTCCCGTTTAGATCACCAAAAGTCACGGATGGAATTTTGGACGATCTGAATTGGCAACGTTGGACACCGTGGGACACATTGTGTATTAGATACTTCTGTATGGTACATATTTCATTTTATTCTTTTGTACATTTTGTTTAACTCTTAATCATAATTAATTTTATAATTATAAATGATAACCAATTAGTTTTCGTCATTAACACGACGATAAAAGTCGAAAATTTTAATGTACATATATATATATATATGTGACTATATATGGAACAGTGCGCCATATAGAATTACAATTAAATTCAGATTTCATTTAATTTTGAGATTTCAAGTTTTCATAAATCCTAGTCAGGTTTCTAGTTTTCGCGTCGGTATTTTTTCTGAAGCTCCTTTTGCTTTTCGTTTTGCTATTCGTTTTGCTGTTTGTTTTGAATATTGCGCAAACGCGCATCAAAAGTAGTATTTATTTGATGATAAATAAATTTTAGATTTTTTTGCGTAAAAGGAGGGTGGGTGGGTTGCGGATAGGGCGAGTCTTCACTCGCAGCCCCTCCTTGTGGTGAGACTTGGGTAATCAGTAGTATTTGATATATAATTACTAATTGTATTACTGTGCAGCAAAGCAATTAACTGTATAACTGGTATAATTATTAATTATATGGCAAGTAATATGAGCTAATTAGCTGTGATCCTGACTAGGTACTCATATCAATCATAAAAATTAGTGAAATATAATTCAGACATAACTTAGAAGTGTAACTAATAACAAGTACTTTTGGTAATTAGTAAAGTAGAAATATGAATGGACTATTCTAAAATTAAATAACTCCACCCAAACCTTTTATGGATTTCCATGAGTACGTAGGTTTAATGTTCAGTCTACCATTTCTTTTGCAAAACGTCTCGCGGGATTGTTTACGTATCTGAATACCACGGTCTTCTTTGTTGATTAGCTTGTTTCCTTGTTGTATTAGCAAGCTTCCTTGTTCATTAGCTGACCTCCCTTCGTTTTTGTAAGGAGGTTTGCTCGCGTGCAGGGATATTTTCGTCGATTTTTAATTGTCACTAACAAAGCAATTTTTTTATTCTTGATTTTCGTCTTATTTCGGCGACAAGAGTCACCCCTTAAATTACGTTGAAATAGTAGCTGAATTCCCTGTATATGTATATAGTACATACTACGTTCTACATAGGATGGACCAGTTAAATGGGATCACCTAAATGAGTCGCCCAGGAGCCATACCGACCAACTTCGCAAATTAAAATGCAATGAAAGAATGATATAATTGCAAACATTAAACATTAACCACAACTCCCGCTGGTATACCTTGGATTATTCTAGTGTCGGTAGCACACTTTTCATTCAAAGTTCAACAAAACGGCGACAAAAAATCGTACGTCGTGTTTTAAGAGGTCATCGTGAAGGAGAGGCGATCAATCTTCAAATCCATGGTGATTTCAGTCATAGAAAAGATTTTTCAGTGTCCGTAGAGACGTCTGAATTTGTAAAAGTTTCGAGAAGACAAAACGTCCTCGTTTTTTCCATCTGCTACACGATGTTAGAACATCTTTGAAAAAAATCATCTCGCTATCATAAAAGTCGTACGCTCTTTTTCACCAAGTTACAACAGTTTAAATATCGACAATTTTTCATCGGAACTTTAGTTTTTTTATTTAACTTTGCACAGTATATTTTATTATAAATCTGTTACTTTATTTTCATCAGATGCATCTCATAATGAATTACTAAATAAAGTGCAATCTGTTAGAGTTTTCCAATAAATATAACGAGTAGGTATCCCAATATTTATAGCCGGCAGTGTATTCATTGGAGTATGTGCAATAAAAGTATGTACAAATACTTTTTGTAACCACCGTAGTTATTCAAGTGATTCGATTTACCCGGTACACCCTATATATATATCTATATACCTCCATATATCTATATATAGATATATACTATATATATATCGATAGAACCTATCCTTTCGTTTAATACCATCGATTCGAGATGGACGACTATCGCTCGACGAACGAGTAAAAGTCGCCGTTGCTTCGAGTAGGTACGATCGTTAAATCCCCGACCTCATCGACGACTTAACCACCCCTCGAATCCGGAAGAGATAGTGGCCATTCACGGAGCTGAATGAACTCCTTGCCAGGACTGTTTCGACACTACCCTTTTATACGATGTTCGCGATGGATCTGACGTTTTAAACGACGTTAAACTTTCTCCTCGGTTTCTCAATCTCCTAGTTATAGTGTCACGTTCCTTGGATTATTTCAATTCGACAACGATCGTGCTAGGTTGATTGACTCGAATTACCAAGAAGAGAATCGTGAACTCGAAAGAGGCGTTTCATGATAATCGTTGAGATAACAGGCGTTGCCGTATTTTGGGTTTATTGTGATGTTAATGGCTCGTAAGATGGTTTGTGTGTTGTGTAATAGATGCGACTCTTAAGTGGAAAGTAGTATCGAGATGCTTGGATTACTTTGAGGCTTCGTAATCTGGAGAAAATTTGTGATCGTTATAAATCTTCGAAATGGAGAAAGTTCCATTATGTTCTATTATTATAAGCGTTTAATTCTACTCTATGCAATTTTTGTAAGTCCCTAATTCTCTCATAAATAGCTTTCTTCTCAAATAAAATATTTTACTTTAATTTTAAAAATATTTTGGCAAATATTTCTCAAAAGTATTTTACTCGTAATCACAATTTATCTGATAAAATGTTTACCAGTGAGGAATGAACATCGTGTGTCGTCGTTTTCTAAGATTACAAAGAACTCGTTAAATAAATTTCTATTTACGTTCTCGTTTTCTAAGTTTGCATAAAGATCCACAGCCTAATGACCGTATTTTGTAAAATTGTTCGAAGAAGAGACAAACGGTGCCGCGTAAATAAACTCGTCTACGAAATTTAAAATTTAAAGCAGATCGTATTTTAAGTAATCTTTTTCCAAGAGAAGTATTCTCTCATTGTTTTCAGTCATTAGAGGCACAGCCATTTGTGGGAAAAAAATTCGCCGAGTTTCAAGTACAAAAACTTTAATTAGGTCCAAGGGCGGAAATAAAAAATCGAACATAATGGAAGATTGCGCTGAACACTTGGCACGAATTCAACAAGGAAAACCGTCTTACCTATCGTCTACATTAAAGCCGCGAAAAATGTTCTTACAAAGAGAAAGAAGAAAGAAAGAGTAAGAAAAGTACAAACCCATCAAAAACTACACAGAAAAAAGCAAGAGAAAGAAGAAAGAGCAAGAAAAGCAAAGACTTGTTAAAAAATATAAAAATCGTATTCAGAGATCCACTTCTGTCGACCGTTAAATCACAATTATACTTAATTCTTTCAGTATTCTGAAAAATATAATTTATTTGAAGACTGAAAGACGACGAGCGAAGGAAGTTAATTTTATAATATTACTTTCTATGCAAGTATCATTCATAAATCATTTTTTTTATTTTTCCACCGAGACAACGATCTACAGTGAGATCCGTTATAACGAGACGTGATAAAGTGCACGCGTACCGAGCGAAAATTCAAAGTCGATTTTCTCGAAAACAAAGTTTATAACGAGACATGATAAAGTGCACGCGTACCGAGCGAAAATTCAAAGTCGATTTTCTCGAAAACAAAGTCAAATGAGAAATTTTTATCGTTGTCTCGATTGATGTTATTTTTTTAATTTTTAAAATTTTTAAATTTTAAATTTTTAAATTTTTAAATTTTTAAATTTTTGAATTTTTAAATTTTTAAATTTTTATTCTATATTTTCGACTTCTTTTTTCGCGTAGAATCACCCCCTTTCCGCTTGTACCACCAGTTACCAACCACCCTGTAGAATCAAATATTAATCAGCGACTGACTTTTACGTATTATTTTTGAAACAAGTATTGCATTAATGTCAAGAGGGAAAGAGTTAAGCGTTAAACAAACGCAGATTTCTAATATTTTAATATTCACGACTCCCATAACGATTCATCACACACGACTGAAAGAATCGACGAGGACGAACGTGTATCAGGAATAACGACAAAAATTTAATTAACCGTAAGAATAGAGTCCGTCGGAAAGTTCTATCGGAAGTTGACCGTAACGGCGTCCCGAGTCCTTGGCAGGGATCCAGCCGCAAAAATCGCCTTAGCTGGCCGACAGAAGCAGCGGGAAAAGGTACTAGGAAGGTGGATTGAGGGAGGGTCGTAGAACAAGAAGGCTCGTACGGTCTTTAACGTTGAGGTAGGACAGCTCTAAGCTTTCCACGACCAGATCCTTCGGTCGGCTCTCTTACCCTTGTCTTTCACCCTTTTTGTTCCTGCGGAGATCTCTCGCGTCGAAGGATGCTGGCTTTCGTAACGTGGAAGAGAGAAAGACGACAAGAAGCAGCCAGTGATTTAGTGTACGGTCGCAGTACGCCAGGGGAATGCCGCGGAAGAGAGTCGAGATAACGTTGGAAAGAGGAAGAAGCCAAGACGGATGATTTTAAAGGAAGATGATGGCTATTACATACGCTATAAGTAGGTCATAAGTATCGGGATTCTTTGGTCGTCTTGCAATAAGAGTATGTCGATTTTATCGAGATGTACGAACGAATTAATCACGCGCGGCGTAAGTACACACGATACGAACCCCTGTTTTCTCTAATTGTTCAAAATTAATAAAATGTTTTTACTAAATTACCAAGATCAGAATCGAACCGGATCAAATCTAACCTTTATCAAATCAGGATCAATATCGATATATTGTTCTACGTGCAAATATCATGCAACTTACAAGAAATGTTCAAACCTTAAAATATTTTTTAATACATACTAACATATGCCCAATTTCACTGTACGAGATCCTTGAAATAACCGTAAGCTTTCCAAGATGAATAAATGATACATACAGTGATTCTCATTGATAGAATAGATTTCAAGATGTTGAACATTATTTTGCTTATACTTTGTTAATACGAAAGAGTATGTGCATTGAATAAATAAAATACATGTTTGCTTTAAAAATACCGCTTCGTTCGAAGCCGATATCGTTAGCGGTTTCAGGGGTATAGCGCTTGGAAAACAGTATTTAAAACGTGCGCAATGTCAATCTGAATAGTGTGGAATGGTGTGACCTACTTTATTCCTGGAAATGTGTGCGTCGCCTCTAGCGAGAGTACAAAAGCGCTGACTCAACGTCTGTCGCCGACTCAACGTCTGTCGCTGACTCAACGTCTGTCGCTGACCAGCGCGTGTGGTCTACGCTTGTGATAGACCAGCGAGAGGCTTGCGTGTGAGAGAGCATCGTCGAAATGCTCAAAACTGTGTTTCGTTTTAAACGATTATATCTTGGCAACGGAGAGTCGTATAGATACGAAGTAAAAGGTGCTGGACAGGGGAGAGTGTCAGTTTTATAAAAATGTAGGTTTTTGCGCGTTTCGATAGGAACGAATTACGTCATATATGCGGTATTAAGATGTTTGCAAAAGCAGTACGCAAAAGAAAATAAGATGCTCTCAGACAGATCTCCAAAATTATCATAAAAGTCGCTACTTTCATCTGTAGAAGAAAATTTCCAATGATGAAGAAAACATATGTACCGAGATTGCTATATCTACTTACAATCCCTAACTTATTTTTTGTTGGAAATCCAATACCAATCGACGATTCTTAATTCTTTTCCAAATATTCATTCCTTAATGCGAAAAGTATTAAAAGAACGATCATAGTAATTTTACTTGTGCTGCAACTATAATGTAATTATCTGACAAAAGGTAGAGCAGAATTTCGTATCCGCATTCGCTAGCTTGCTGTCCATTTTCCTATCCTTTTCACTCTCTGTTCCTCGTGCGGAAAACAGATAGGGAGTGCTAGCTTGAAAGCTGGCTGGATCGTTAAAAGTCTCCAATTACCGGAGTGGAATCGTGAACCTCTTGGAGGAAGTCTGTTTGCAGCTCCAGCTGCAGCAATCGCGCCACGTTTTCCAGTCTCAAACGATGCTACCACTAAACTTCCACTTTTCTCTTCTCTACTGTGTCTTTCTCCTTCTTTTTTCGACTAGCTCGTCCCTCTTCGTCTGAGGTCGACTATTGTAGCCGGCGACAACGCTGACGCCTTTCGTGAAATTCGTGAGAAAAGCGGACTTTCGTTCGTAGACTCGGCGAGATTTCTCAGAGTATCGCTATTAATGCTGTCTTCACGATGGATCAATTTTTAACGAAAAGATGACTAAGTTTGAATAAGAAACGAAGATTCTAATTTTTATCAGATAAAATAAAATTATATATATTGTATTATATTTTTCCATATCCTATGAATTTTGTACATTTGTACGCGTCTAACCGTCAGTTGGTGCGACGTAGAACAAATTGCTGAGAGACATAATACGACAGAGAAATAACATGAAACTCCGCAGTCCGTTTATCAAACGTACAGTAAAAGATTATTATAAACTTCCACAAACGTTATAAACTTCCCAAACAACCTAATATATTAGCAAAATTACAAGAAAATCACGATGAAAATTTCGATTCCCAAACGCGCAACTCGTCAATAATTTACTGGATGGCGTCGACCACAAAAGCATCGGTCCCTGAAGCACTTAAAAATAACGCGTCTCGTGACGAGGAAAGGCGATAATCCATTTCTCTGATGGAATTATTCATTTGTCGAGAATATTTCACGCAACCATGAAGCGTGCTCGCATAGTAGAGTACCGCGTCGCGTAGCTAGTAGACAAGCAGATATGCAGTCCAAACTGAAGTAGTAATATAGGCCGTGCAATATATCCGCGTCAGGTTGACCAATGCCCTGTCCAAACCGCCATACATCAACTGCTGTATTGTGGCCACTTCGGATTATCCTGGCTTTGAAACGGCCACGATTTCGAATTTCCACGTTGCGACTTTCGCCGCGTTTTCACCGGCTTCAAACGTTCGTTCCCTCGACGCTTTTCATTCCGACGCATCGAATTCGCTATCCCATGTCATCGAGAGCCCCGGAGCCACGATTTTTGGTTTTCATCGGGTTTCACCTGTTTCGTCAATAGAACGTAGGCTGCTTGTCTATGGTACAGGAAATTTCGAAATTGTAACACACGGAACGCCGATCTCGAATCGTCACATTCTACACGATCGTCTACACGTCTGGCCATATTTTGGCGGGTTTTCAGCTTTTTAATTAAGAGAGAGAAAGATAGAAGAGATTAATGTAGAAAGGATGAAGAGTATCGAGTGTTTTTCAGGGGAAATGTTTGATCGTTGTACGAATATTGTGTTGTGTTGTTGCGAGGAATATATATATAAAGTATTGTCAGTTTTGAGATATTTGTTAAAATTAGGTGGAATTCTATATTATTTTTTTAAATCGAACCGTTGTTATCTTGTTTAATAAAATTCACTTTTATATCGCATTAATTTTTCTAACGCAAATATTTAATACCAAACCTAGCATATAGATATGTAATCTTATTCATTCGCTTCTTACAAAACAATAATCTAAAAATTTAAGTTAGACAAATAAAACATAACTCGAACAAATTTATTATAATAGCAATAGTAATTTATTTGACAACGTAAAATGTATCAATGTTCGTATATACTTCAAACTAATCTCTTAATAAACGTTTAAGTTTCCTCAATAAAAAAGCATAATAGAAATTAAATTACCAAGAAATCTCACACATAACGAAGAATGTCACACAGAAATGTTGACTCTTAACGATCTAACGCACTACCATATTCGCGCAACATGTAACCAAACTTACGTCCAACTTAAATTCAAATATTTTCAAGCAAATCGTACGAACGAGAAAGTCGAGGAATGATTACCAACCCCGTCGTTCGTTTCTCTCCTCGTATTCGAAAAGTTCCATAATGTCTCCCTCAGCTGCAGATCGACCACTAAGAAGAGCAGAACGATCCACCTTGCGAGACTATCAATCAAACTTTCCACCGTACCGGACGATAATTCAGTCGGATCACGCGCGACGGGTTCATTTAGTTTTATGAAAGAAACGCGGGAAACAGCTTGTCGGTCAGCTTATTGGCCAGAGCGCACTGTATCCGGCCACAGAAACAATTAAGGAGACCCGGATCGTGATACACGTTCTCGTTACCGCTGGAACTTCATCGAGGTGTTGCCGCACCCTATGTGAAACTTTCGCCAATTAACCGACGAATCGGGGAACAAAAGGAACAATCATAGTCCAACCTGGTAATCAATTAGAAGACCCAATATCTTCAGGAAGAAGAGGAAGCTTATGGCACGCTATTGATTGTTGTCGTGTAGAATTTCGACGTGTTAGGAAATTATGCAATATACTGTGGTATGTTTTAAATAATATGTAACACTGTGTCTTTGAGGGACAAAGAGATGAAATTAAACGCAGCTACAGAAATTCGATTTAAACGTACAGTCGTGATTTGCAATTTGGTTTGTTACGAGAGGCCGTGGAGATTTAAATCGATAAAAAAGAATTAAATAGTAAGAATAATAAATATGTAGCAAATAGTAACAATAAGGAAATGTAACGAAAAAATTAATCGACGACATGTGTTTTATACGTCTGACTCGCTGTATATGACTGAATATGATCCGTTTTTATTTACGAGTCCGATACATTCGAATACTTTGAAATTGAAAAATGAAATGATATGGGAATTATAAAGCTGAAGTTCGTGAAACCTACTATCTGTTGAATTATATATACATATAAATACAAAATTGTCATTTTACTGTAAAATTTCAACTGTTCTTGGAAGATACGCTTCAACGAATCTATTCTTCAGAAATATTTAGCTGTCATAGATGTTTAACCTGGAGAATCGATATACTAGACAAAGTTCTGGTTTATCTTTGGACAAGTACTTGTGTCTAGGATATCTTAGCTGTTATTGAGAAATGGGAAGTAATCTTCCACAGAACTCACCTCAAACTATAACTCGCCAGAAATTCCTTATCATACTCGGTTACCCCAGGAAAACTGTTAAATAAAGTAACAAACAACATTTTGTGATTTTTATCTTTAAAATATTGTAGGAAATTTTAAATCGTGCGTTCCTTTATTAAATTTCATCAAGTGGAAATATTTTCTAATTTCCGAAATATTGCTGACCTCGATCTAAAAATATCCTAATTCAAAATCGATAAAAGTGGGCTGTGTGCTGATTGGCTGATATCCAAAACGTTGCAGCGAACGAGCAACGCCATAAAGTTCCCACTAATTCCCTGCTCAGGATAAAAGAAAAAAGAAAAAACAAGGGATAATAGAGGACTTATCGTCGGGGCAAATGGAAATTCGAATCATCTCGAGAAACAGACGGAATTCTATTCACATTTCACATCTGCCACTTCAGATCGATTAACTTTTGAGGTTGAAACTGTACACTGGCTATTATCTTAATTGAAAACAGTCGGACAAGTTTAGTGGGATTTTAGGATCAAGTGTAAGCGAGTCTGTTGGCTCGTGGTTTCATTAACCTGCAGTGAAGATAGCGGATTAAATGTTCTTCTTAATCTTGCAGGACATGTGCTTGTCTGTTAAAAGTAGCTGAAGTACTTGAAGAATTGCATAAAAATTTTGAGAAATTTCTAATCAGAAATTATTCTCGATAAACAGAATCCAAATGTAACGTATATTTGTTATATTTTAGGGTTCGATAAAACACGTAATGATTGCAAACTTTTGGCCGGCAAGAATGTAACGAGACAATTTAAATTTACGTAGAAAGATCGAAATAGTTTGTGAAAGTAAAGATTTAAGTATATGTAGCTAGTTTGATAAAAGATGGATTAAGATAGTAATTTAGATTATCTTAATTTGAAAGATGGAGAATTATAATTGAATCATCACTTGCGTCGTAAAAAAGTATGAAATATAGCATGTAGAAGTTAATTCGTAACTTTCTACACTTGTACTACAGATTAACTAGTGGACGAAGCTGCTTAGAAATTCAAGAGTAGAATGCTTCCCCTGTAGCGACCGCTTTAAAGCGACTTTATTAAGTCGCTGGTACTATAAACGTATATTAAGTTTTCAACGATAAATTATGAGATCTTGACGTACATTCGCTTTACCATGTTACTATGAAAGTAAACGAAACCAACGACTTCTGATCCCTATATTAGAACCTCTTCTTTTAGGATCTTATCTTACACTTATAAAAAAGAAAAAAAATTAAATATTTTGAAAGATTTTATGGAATATGAAATTTAAATAATTAGATAATTAATTCTCCGGGTTGAATTATACGAAGAATTTTGTATTGCTTTTGTATAATATTCCTACACCAGAGAAATATTTCCTTAATTTCCGGAATATATAACAATCGTTTAAAAAATTATTGTTTAACGCATTTCTGATATAATGTAGAAAGTGGAATAATTTGTAATATAGCATACAAATTTTTAATATGGAACAAAAATTGCCAAGTCAGCAGATTCTACGGCATTCTATAAAAATATATTAAAATACAAGATTCTAAAGATTAATAATACAAATGTAATTTTCACGAATTTTCTTCAACTTTGACAAACGTTTGAATTCATAATCCATTTACATGGTGTATCATTGGACATGCATATGCTGTGAATTTTTCTAGAAACATGTTGTAAAGTACGTCTATACGAGTACCTACTGCTATTCAAATTCAATTTCGTCGGGTGTATGCCGGCGACACGATTCCACGAGAGAAGAAGGCATCGCGTCGATTGAAATGCTGATCGATCGTAACATCACGATCAAACATGATTTAAGGATCTCTTTGCTGCTACGTGGCAGGATCAGACCAAGCTTGGCCCAACTCCTGAAACTTTTGAATTGTATTTACTTGTAAGAGTTCCATGGATCGAATAACAATTACCGTGAGCCTGTGCTCGAGATGACTTTTGCTAGCGTTTAAGCAAATTCCTTCCTGACACGTATTCTCATATCTCTAGGATTTCTCATATGAATTTCAAACTTTGTTGGGAAAGATTTTGAAATAATGGAGATAGATAGATTTCATCCTGTATACGTGCTTCAAAAATTTGTTGATTACTTTATTACTATACTTCATTATACATTTAGAACTTTTCTCTTGTTTGTTCACATAAAACGCAGACAAAAATGATGATAGAAGGAAGGACCTATTTAATAACAAATATTGTAGTAAAGAATAAAAAGAATAAAGAATTGTAGTATAGAATAGAAGATAGAGTAATACAGAAGAGAACAAAATAAATCTGCAAAGAGACTGAAAATGAATATATTGAACAGAAATATAACATTAACAACAAATATCATTTCATCGATCAACGTTTAACAAGCTCAATATCTACTATGTAATTTGTCGTAGAATATTATATTATTAACTTAATTTAATATGACATATTTCAATTATTTGAACATAATTATTACAGAATATTCAATTATATAGTAAACTGCATAATAATTATCATGCGACATTTTCAAGCGTATCAAGTGGTATCGTATATTATTTTCACATGACTGTAACCAAAAATTACAACAATTGTTGATGCTATGGGGTTGCTAAATGTCTAGCTTGAAGCAGTTCCAGTCGAAAATTGAAATACGGGAGTTGGTGCTGCAAGTTCTACTCGCTTTGAATTGAATTTTTAGCTTTTTTTTAGCACGATTATGAAACTGATTTAAGGATGAACGTTTAAATCGTCGCATTGGCTTGGATAGTTTCATAATCATTTTATATGCGGTTTAAGTTGCCTTAACTTATATTACCAGCGACGACCTTTTTACCTACAACCGAACTCGAAGCCAGTTTTAAAGTTCATTTACCGAACTCGATCGTTCCATGAGTTCTCGTAATTAGTTCGCAAATAGCGACGAAACGCAGTTAAACATTGGCTCGAGAAGGCTAAAAGAAGAAAGTAGGGCTAAATGACGTTTGACAAAAAAGGAAATTTGTAGAAAGCGTAAGGTACATTACTCGATCCTTTGATCGAGTAATTGAAGGTTAAAAAAATGTTAATTTTTCTCTTATTTTTATATCACTATATGATATTAATTAAAATTTCGTCCTAGAATATTCCTTTTTATTTGCAAACATGCTGCTATAACTATTTACAAGTTACAAAATTCTATTACGCAGATAACGTGCTGTTATGTTCGAAGTGAAACGTACTGATTAATGTAGTAGCTTTAACAGCAAAGTTTCAGCACGAAATTAGGTTTTCATGACGATGTTATTTGTAGGTAAATGGGATGTAGATATGACCTGTGCATTTATCAAATTTATGAACGAGTATGGCTAACGCAAATGTCGTTCTCGTAAAACGTAGAAATCGAAACTAACAAACTAGCTCCCTGTTAAATATTCAAATTTGCTTTTATCCTTCTTGAGATTAAAACAAGAAAACGACACGCTTTCGCTCAATACGGATCTTTGGGGAAAGTTATACAAAGTAGAACATAACTCGAAATTTCTCCACTTCGAATATTTATTGTTCTATCGTGTGAATATTAAAAATGATCGCGAATTCCAGCCTTTCGTCACCACGTTGAATCTCGAGCGACAAATTGATTAGTTAGGCCATGCGGTTCGATTTCCAACAAATATCATTTGACGGTAACGTGAAACTGTAAATATTAAACACCTGAAACGGCGGTAGCTAAGTAATTGCGCATCATCATGGTGAATGATGCGCAGGATAAGGCTAATTGCGCGCCAGTTTTGCAAACGAACCAACAAATCTGCCGCGTGCCCGATCGAAATCCTCGCTCATGAATCATTCTGTCGCGGCGCTGTAATTCACCAAATGTGTCCATGCATTGATCCGGCCATTTCTGATGGATTTGCAAACGGAATTCATAGAGTGCTGGCAATTATCGCGAGATCTCTGTTGTTGAATAATTCGTGTTGACTTCGTTGAAGGAAACTCTGCAGCACGAACGTGATCGTCATCGTGAAACAGTGATGATGGACAGATTGACGTATTAGTTCGAGTTTCGCGCTAGCAATTTCGGTAAAAGGAAGAGATAAGAGATTTATTGCGTCGCGTGCTACAAGTGTGTGGTGAAAATGTATTTTTGAAGTTAAAGGATCTTCTGAAAATTGTTTCAATTCGTAAATTTATGTATATTTTTGTGCGTTCGTTCGAAGTACGTGATTTGTAAAAATCATTTCACGAACGGATCAAAATCCTACTGTTAAGGTGCGAAATTATATAAAATAACAACGAATAGACCGTAGACTGAAATAAATCTTAACTTTGTACCTTTTGTCATCGCGATATAACTAAAAATTATAAGCGAATTCTCTTGTACAATAATTTATCAATTAATAATATCAGTGAATAGATAAATCATTATAAATCGAACGTTACGAGCCTGCCTTTCGTAATTTTCCAATTTGACGTCGAGCAGAATAATCAAATGACATATAATTTGTAACATTTCATTTGTTTCCTATCAAACCTGTTAATGTTATGCAATATTCTACATATAAACAATATATCAAAAAGCATGGCAAACGTTATTTGTGATTATATGATACATCAATTCTACACTGAAATTTACAATCTTGCAATTAACCGAGAAAGGACGTTCAAAGCAGCATAATGAAATATGAACATTTATCTCAAGATTATTACTTTGTGCCGTATATCAAGCTTTATTCCGCAACTCACGAACGCTCAAACTAGTTTTGCAACGTCTACTTTGTGACAACTATTAATTTACGATACCTACATACGATAATGTGTCACACTTACAGTCACGACAAATCGTTCCAGCGAAAGTTGTTCCAATATCGTGTGTCCGTACAGTTAAACCCAAAAGCATCCAACTACATTGTGACGGATTATACGTATATCGATAAAGAACAAGAACAACTTGAAATTTAGTTATCTCAAATATTTATTATTTTATTCTATAATGATATTTTAATAATTTGAAGATAACGTAAAACTATACAGTAAAACGTTATATTTCAAGGAGTAAGCACGAAACATTCAGAAAGCTGGATAATTTTTTAACCGATTGTAAATTTCTGTAAAATTTTACACGCAATCAAACGACTTTCGATTATTTTTTCTTATCACGCGAGATAAATTATACCGCTTAAAAATATACTATGAAATATTATACATTTGACGAAGATTACTAGCGTGCATCGAATTCCCTCACAATTTACACGTGCAAAACGAATTATGGCAAAAATAGGCGATGTCAAAAGTCATGAAATATGTGCTCGATACGATTTATAGTCAGCAACCCGCGAAGAAGTAGTTATCGAAAGTCCTCTCCGGCAAATCGATCAAGTCGATTGTAATCGGTCCACAGACACGGTTAGTGAATTGTGGCCAACCGATAGCATAATTCATGAACTGTAATTTCACAGTCACGTCGCCTCATCGACATCACAGGCCATCGTAATTCAAAATTTCAAGTCGAAATCTAGCAAGAAAGTACGCGGCCTCGTTTCATCAGTTCACGAGATACCGTGCAAGCTCTTTTCAACGTGGTCGCGTTTAATCACTCAACTTTCTTAATTAATAGCTACCCTTCGATGCGCTTCTTTTGTTTACCTCCGATACTGTTCGTCATCATTCCTTGTACAATATCCTATAACGAATTGTAAGTCTGTGAAAATTAATCGAATGACTAAACAATTATTTCGCTCTTGCTTTTTGTTTTCCCTATTTTCTCCTATTAAAATAAGTTTTAATTTTAAAATAAGTAATCCTTCCCAAAAATGATAAAACTCAATAAATTTCAAAAGTATACGTTTTGTAATTCGAGCTGTCATATCCCTTTTTCTTCTTACAATAAATAGTTATATACGTATATTTAGATGATAAATATTATCTTAAAGGCCATCTTTTTGATTCTTCTGTATTCTTTGAATCGTTTTAAACCGTTTCTTTCAATTCGTTAATTTCTCGTTGTATGTACTCACGATTAGCTATACAAAAGATACAAATTGAGGTCTCAGGATCTGGAAGCGTCAAGTACTTTTCCAAACCAGTAGGTCGAACCGACTAGCAATTATTATACTCTGCAAGAAAAGGAAGAGCGTCTATCCAAAGGACATCCAATAAGGACCGCGTCTTTTCACAAAGTGGACATTTCTTTAAGCTCTGTTCGCATGCCAGTCTTATCACTCGTCGTTTCGAGAACATAGACGTCAGCCAATTTTCACTGGAATTTTCAATAGAGAAAAAGATTTGCGCTCACGGCGAGCGACCGCGGGAAAGGAAAGAAAAACGGGTGTTCGTCGTAAAAGAATGCCGAGGTTCGAGGCACGCCGTGATAGACGTCAAAATGATTAATGACGGCCGGCTAATAAATATAATATTAAATTCCGTGCCTGTCGGAGATTGCCACCCTCCAACGTCCAGTAAAAACAACGACGAAACGATCGTAAAGAGTTCGTCCGGTAAAATAATTAATTTTTTCCACTCGGCTTCGAGATACTTACAACAGGCACTTAAATTTTTTTGCGTTGAAAGTTCCGGTGCAGGAGAAGACCAGTTTTTTGCTTGTTGCAGTGAGAATATTTTTATATTCTCAGAGAGGATCGTATTTTAATTATTCGATGCAGAGGACGAAAGTTTTAATAGAATATATGGAAGTTTACACAGGCTTACGGAAGTATTCAAATGGTTGTAGAAATATTTTATTAATATATTAATTAGTCTGATACGAAACATTTTGAAATTTTATTAGCACTGTTACGGGATTCGACTGTCATGGTTATATTGGTAAAGTTTGAAAACGAATTTGAGAACGTGCGTAGATGTTAATGACATCGTACAAAATATCTAGTACGAGCATCTCACAGAGATCGCATAAGGAGTATTTAAACATGTCTCATTTTCAACTATGTTAAGTTGAAATCTTTCTGCTTAATCGTAAAGTGACATTAAAATCAGGAAATTCAGAAAAATGTACTTATTATAAAATGTATGTATAAAAATATACATAAGTAGTACGAATCATCGTGGTCTTAAAAATACATCATTATAGATGTGCGAAATTCCAATGAAAAATCGCGAATTGGTCATTTTTGCCAGACGAAGCTGATATAATAAAATTTCTCTGTAAAGTATAATCTTCCTGTTCGCTTCTACTACATCAGGTCGCAACTTTGAAGGCGTCGTTACTAATCGTTGTTCGGCAATCGTTTAAAAAACAGAAAATACAATGTTATGTTATAAATAGCAATTTGCAAACTTTTCGACACAGTATAGAGATGTAAAACGCGAATTGTTAATTACTTGGATAGAATACCACGCGTGTGGACTCAAAGAGAGTTTCTCTTTTCGTTTCTCTTTGGGGTAGAAATATAAATTCGAGGAACGAGAACAAGTCACGTTGAAACAGCTGAAACAGAATTCCTCCGTTTATTATGCGTCTCCTGCAATTCAACGTCGACTCTATACTTCCGTAAAGTTTTCCCGTTAACGACGACCCCCATGAAATTTACTGTCGTCGCGAGATTCAATTTCCCCTTTTGGCAACGCCAGTCGAATTAACAGGGTAATCAGTTAATTTTCGCTCATTCCGGCTTTTCTCGCTATTGTTTCACTTCATTGTGCTATTAAAGCTGTGAGAATATTTTCTCCTCATTTTTTAAACTATTACACATGCAGCAATCCTTGCTTTGTAAGAAATTATTCCGCCGGATCTCGTATAAAGTAATTTTACCATTTTGTTATGAAATAATTGTTAGACGAAATGAGATTATTATGAGAATATTATTTATTTTTGATCGGTAGTTTACTGAAGCATTCCAATTATCCGTAAACGTATAATATGTAAAAATGGCCTTTAGCTACTTTACGAATGCGTGCCCTTTCAATTACGCTTCGTAATTGAATCGTATATCCACATGTTTCTTGCTCAATTTTCTGCGAATGTTGTTCTCTTCGGTTTGTCAGCCATGATAAGAATATTTTGTAAATTTTCAATTTTTCGAAGAATGAAAGCTTTTACTAAACACGCGTATAAAAATTCGCTCTTTTAGCGTAGTACGACACGAAAGGATCTAACGAAAGTAAAAAGTACGGGAATTTAATTTGAAAGATTCAATATTAACAACAAATCGAAATTACTTCGCTCTCCCGAGAGCGAAACCTAATATAAGGATCTCGGGGAAACTTTTATAGAACAGGTTAAACGACAGAAACGTCTTTTGTCAGAAGGAATACGTAGAAAATGTTCAATTGCAAAAGCGAATGAAAAATTCTATTTATTTTTCACTCTGTTTCGGAGAAATCAAACGTGCTCTCATAATT
Source organism: Bombus impatiens (assembly GCF_000188095.3). Lineage (NCBI taxonomy): Eukaryota > Metazoa > Arthropoda > Insecta > Hymenoptera > Apidae > Bombus > Bombus impatiens. The sequence continues at coordinate 2,137,414 of NT_176667.1, read as the reverse complement.
CTCTAGGCACAATATACACTTGGCGCAGTATAAAATGAAAAAGAGTAAAGAACAACAAAAAAGATCGATACGCCGTCTCTTAAAAAATGAAACGACGAATCTATCCATGTTTGCCACGTGGAAAGAACAATCGGCCACTCGTAAATAGTAAAGCAAACCGATGAAAATTTGGAAAACACCATCCGCTGCCAGTGTTCAGATATGACGAGAACAATCGTTTTTCTTTTAACGCGCAGCTCTTGACGCAGCTGGCCAATGAAACGATCGTTCGCGAACTCCATAGAAATCCGATAAAAGGGGGTGCTAGAATGCCATTGAATGGCTTTGAACGAGGCCGCGTAAAAGCGTGAAACGTCGAGGCGCGTCCATGGCGTTATTTTCCCCGCGCGAAGCAATATTCCGCGACAATCGGACCAGGCAGAACACAGTGCCTGTCGGCAGCACGCAATTAGCAAAGTGCCGGTAACCTTACTCATTACGCATTGTGCGCGTAAGCGACATCGGAAACGCGAATACGTATCGCTAATGATAGTATAGTGTAGTATAGTAAATATAATATTATGATTTATTTACAATAAACGAATAGTACGGATGGGATCTAGACAAGTCAATAGTTAATTTGCAACTCTCGTCAAAACAGATCCAACGCTCTCTCTCCCTCTCTCTCGCGCGCGCGCGTGTGCACCACACACTCACGACAACGTTAGCAACACTATCCCGACAAAGCAACTCGCACTCTCTGACTTCTCGATTCACATTCTCTGGCTTCTCCACTGACACTGACTTTTCTAGCACCCCTTTGTCTGTTCTTAGACCCACCACGCACGTGTTCCGCAACCACACGTGGCCAGGGTTGCGTAGGCCTTTTCTACGAAACTATTCAATTGAAGGACCGACGACACATTGAGGGGCTCGACGGCGCCTAGGCTCTCGCGACATTGTTTATGACTTACCCCATATCTCTTAGGCCTTTTTGTCCACGATACTACAGTAGGATTTTTTTAATTTATCGATAGATCTATTTACAATGGATTAAACAGGAAACTATGGTTATTTAACGCGAATTAAATACAGTAATATGCTATAACTAAGACAACTAAATAGTTAATTCACAACTCTCGTCACCACGGTTCCAATGCTCTCTTTCACGCGGACCATCCTCCTCGACAACGCTGACAACACTCCTCTACAAAACTGACAACACTCCCCGACAAATCACCAACGGCTACCTTTTATACCCTGGCTCCGGTATACTTGGCACGCACATGTCCCATGGTCAAGGAAATCTTCTTAATTATCCAGAGTTTTCTCCCGATACTACAATAGCGAATCTGTCTAGGGAAATGGAGAGGAAACGGTTTAGTGTGAAATCGAATCGTTCGACCGGTGTCTTGCAAGTGCGACTGCGAGAAGGAAAGAGTTAAGGAGACCGGCAGATTTAAGGAAAAAAGATTGGAACAACTGGTGTGCTGAAGTAAAATTAGAAGGCACCATATTTGTGGTTATTCGAGTTTCAATCGTGTTTTCATTGGTATGTTGTGCTTTGTTCGGATCTGCCCTGAGGGAAGGAATTAGAATGTTCAGGAAACTTCGGAACACAGCGCAACGTACCAGTGGGAGCACGACAGAAGCTCGAATGTCATCATACTGTCACAACACGGTATATTGTCTAATCATGGTGAAAATTTATCATCCAAAATAATTGGTTGGTGTTTTAGAGAGTCGATGCATAAACATGTTTAGTGTATTGTTAAAATATTTTCGTTGAACGATTAAAGGAATATTTGGTATTTTCAGAATGAGAGTTTTGTATGACGAAGTTGAAGGAACAAATCGATATTGTGTAAAAGTAATTGAAAGATGTTTCGCGAGTGCGTTTAACGTTTTGTAAATTTCTTATTCGAAGATTTATCCTGTCTAAGAATAAGGACTTGGATTAAGTTGAAGTTAAAAACGATCGAGGCAGCTATTAGAGTAATTGGAATATGTTGGAAGATTTAGCGAAGTAGGCTATTTCAAATAAAAAATTAACATATACAATATGTAACAAAATTTTCAACAGCACAAAATTCGTCAAATAAAATAAATCGTTCTCTCTAACAAGATTCCTCAAATCAATTGAAAATTCCGCTATATACCCGAAGAAACCAGTTTTCCAATTCACTCAGCATGTTCCTTTCGTCTACGCCACGTCGTAAAACCAAGAATTGGAAAGGCAACAAGCTCCCGAGTATCGAGACAGCAAATAAAGGACGCCGAATTATGGGGATTCCTATAAACGTGGTTGGTCTTGCGGTTGTACAATTCGAGAGGATAGCAGACACAGCGAAGAGTGGGTGAGAGATAGAAAACAGAGAAATGTCATAAACATAAAGGATAATAGGACACGCGAGGATGAAACATTCGTGGATGCTAGCGAGCAAACAGAATTTGGAAGATAACAAAATCCACGATTCGTTAATGTTCGTCCAAAGTATTCAACTCTGAATAAAAATCTGAGCACCAGTCGACAAGTTTCAAAAATTGTCTTCTTTGCGAATGACACCACGATATAAAACAAAATGTAATTCTCACGATATTTTGAGCCTTCGTCGTAGTCGCTAATAGCTTCAATGATACGTGCAGTTAACGCGAAGTTAAGATCCATTTGAAAAAATACTACGTTAAGGACGGATTATCTTCAAATTTTAAGAAAGTGAGAATCGATGAAATAGGTGGAGAGGAACGATTCGTTTGTCACGGGAAATTATTTGGAAGGCATCGCGGAACAGGAAAGAACACGTGGCCAGAGGTGAAAGAAACGTAATTTAAGTCTTATGCGAAGAAGGATCTAAGAACCACCAAAAAGAGGAATTGTTTTGCCAGGTGTTGCACGAACTCGACGGGAAAACGATTTTTAAGGAGACGTCGGGAATGGGGAAAGGATTTAATAAAAGGAAAAATGAGCGCCATAACCGGACGAAAATAAAAAGGAATTTATAGCATTGCATCTGCGCGCGAGAAGTTCCGAAGTGGCGGTGATATTTTGCACAGGCCAGAATTCCTATGGATCCGCGGAAATTTTCCAGGATCAAGAAACAGACGGAAGTAAGAATGAGAGAGATTGAATTTTCTGGGGAATAAAAATAGAAACAAAAATATGTTTTTGCGGAAAAGTGACTTTATAAAGGAAAAGGAAATTGAGAAAATAAACTCACGAAACTGAACTGATGTTAAATATTAGGTTGGTGCATACGAAGTGTCGTTTTTCTGAATCAATCACACTAAAGAAGAGGAGCTTTGTTATAAATTATTTATATTCGACGGGAAGAAAATTTACAATAAATATCATTTCGTATAATACCAGAAACTTTTTATATCGATTGTCCTGAATAGCATCGGTGATTTTGCTATTACATTTATATATGCTTTATATGTGCATTGAATCGCATAAAAATTCCTTTGATTAAATAATGTGACGTTTAGAAGTTTTATTTGCAAAATGACATTTTATATGTACCAATTTAATGCAACAAAGGGTATGAAATTTACAACTACATTTACAAAGTCTCTAATTTCAGCTTCAGTTTCTATTATTTCTTTTTTTTTCCTCCCTAGCATGTATATTTTGCTATAAAAAGAGAAAAGAACGATGAAAAATAAAAATTTCGTCTGAATTTTATGGTCCATATTTTTAGTGAAAATATAAATACAAATTTTTAACGGGTCATATTAATAAAGTGTGATTAATTTGAAACTGGCGATTGCAAACTTTTTTTTAATTGCGATGAACTTCTGTTATCGAGTTTCACAGAAAAAAAGGCATTTATATCGCGTGGAATTGAATTACGTGATTATAGATATAGATATTGATAAAGACTTCTCATTTAAAATATAAATCAAAGAATAATCATTCTTCTCTGAAACTATATTTTCTCGTCTATTTCAAATTTAATTTCCTAAAAAGTATCTCAAACCCCCATCAAATATGCAAATTAATATATTCATAGAACTTCCTCTGAATAAAACATCATCAGTGAAAGAACGTGCTACCTTTATCCTCAAAAATGAACCTGTTATACAATTCCTTATTCGATGTACGAATGGCGCAAGCTTTGGAATCAGAAGGAAGAAAGGACGAATCAAACAGGCGATTCTCTTCGAAAAATCGAACGTGTTCTCTGAAGCGAGAAACGCTAAAGTGGTTGGATACTTGGCGACGTGCGATCCAAAAAAGACACGAGAAAGTTGCCGGGGCGAGAAGGTCGGAATAAAAACAGGAAGAAGAAGGTTCGCAGACAGTGGGCGTGGAGACTTGTTCGAAAGTTTATCATTACTTTGCGCCCGTGCATCGGAATCGAGTTGCTGCGCCCTGGGCCCGATATCCACCGGCTAATATCATTTTAAAACCAAAGTTTTCACGCAAACTTTTGTTTATTATTTCCCCGTAGTCGCCGGCGGGGACCACCAGCAAGGAAGAGGAATCTTCAATCGAACTTCTTTTATCGCAGCCCCTGTTACTTCCCCATCCCTGCTCGTTCCCGTTGTTCCGAACTTATTGAACGAGTATCGAAAGCGTCGAACTGAGATCAGAAACTGAGAACGGGATAACGCTCTGCATGTCGATGGAGAATTACCAGATAATGGAACATTGTTGCACGACGTTTTACACTTCGTTTAATGGTAGTTCCTCAAGAGAAAATGTAGGATGTAATGGTTGTTGGAACTTTTTCCTTGTGAACTAGTAAAGGTACGCGTATATGACTAGAGATTTGAGGAAATAGGGGAAGAATGTTTCGAACGTGAAAAACATTGAGTTATATTGGCACTGATATCGCTGGAATAATCAAGCTGATCGATTTGTAACCTTTTACAGAAATTTCGGAAGCTTTTTAGAAATCTTTTCTCGCCAAAGGTACACGCATATTGCTGGAATACTTTGAAAGTATAAAATATCAAGGATGCGAAATTTTGTTAGAATCGTATTATCATTGATATTGCTAGGACTGTCAAAACGACCAATTTGCAATTTTTCGTAATAATATTACAACGGTATATTTTTGCAGAATTTTCTTAGAACATCATTCTTATAAGTAATATTTAGATTAATACAGAATTTAGTTCACTCTACAGATATCTATACGAATTTATACTTTTAGAATAAATGTTAATTCTTTAAATATTTTGTATCTTTGCATGTTACGCGTTCTATATATTTTTACCCATTTAAATTTCCCATGAATCTATAAACATTACGTAAACATTCACGATCTAGTCATTAATATGTAAAAATCTATGTATAAATGAATATGTATAAATCTTGTTAAAAAGAAAAATAAAGAAAGAAAATAACTGCTTCGATCACAAAGTCGTCTCAGTTCGTAAGAGTCTCGTCCAGTCGTAGATCGCGCTAGTGAACGAAGTCGATGAAAGGCCGGACGCGGCGTACGTAAGAACGAGCAGCATTACCTGACTCCAGCGAGATAGAGAGAAGAACAAAGGAGGAGCCGGCTTTCTATCGGAGATACGGCTACGTCATAACCAAACGATAAACTCTTCAATGGCTCCGGATGATCGGTTCATTTCCGATAGTTGCCCACAATCGACAATGCACTAGTACTGGACATTCCAGATACTAGATCTGTTGGCACGCTTGCTACCGTGAAGGTTTACTCGCGTACTGTTCTCGTGTACAAGAATCTGTTTTAGCACACTGTGTGTGTATCATGTTTATCTTCTATAAATGCGTTTGTACATGTTTGTACGTAGCTTATATCAAAGCCGTTTAAAAGTTAGAGATCAATTGATGCTGAGGAAATTGAACTTTTCTTGTAGGTGGAATAGATCATATTTATTACGTATTTTAAAATTATCCGTGTCTTTATGTTTGATTATTTACCGACTAATACTACAAGTATATTTAAAAATTCATTTTTAATGTAAAATTAGTGAATTTTGATAAGAAAACCTTTTATTAGAGATCAACTAATTCCGTGTTTTTTAATACAGTTGAATACGTGGATGTTATACATATACAATTCGATATGAATTTTATATTTATATTACTTTTATCAGTGTGTTGATATAATAGTATTAATTAGCCAGTCCGGTTAATTAACAGTTCGCTAATTATCCAGTTTATGTAGATGTTTTCTTTCAGAAGTTTATGAAATTTTCCAAAGTTGTTTCCTCTGTTTATGCTGCCTTTCGTCTAAAGTTGAAAAGTAAACTAAGTTAAACTGTACTAAGCTGTAGTTTTTCATGGCAATGGTTCCGTATATACAAAATAAATATTCTTAAACTTAACACGGCATAGCACAACTTGCTTTAACCCTGGCTTTATGAGCCGTTTTCCAAGAAATTCCTCAATTCTAACGCATTTCTTCGTATCTCCAAAAATTTCTAGGTGACCGCGACGAAATTAACGTGGGGAAATACGGTTTGGTGGGAAATGCTGAAAAGACAGGGCAAAATTAAAACAGGTGATCCCTAACTTTTGACCAAAAATGTATTGCCGTGTATACAAGGCAACTGCAGTCAGGATTCAGGGTTTCTCCCTTCGCGTTGCAATGGAGCTTGTTATCTGGTGCGCGAACACCGTTGATGTACTGTTTATTGCTGGCGCAGCAACTGCGACAACACTCGGCCCATTGTAACTCGTCGCGTGTTTTTGAAGCGGAGCGCGGTAGACAGCGCGGCGACTGTCCCGCGTGCTATCGGAATTCTTTTATCTCGTCACGACGCTGTTTCGTTTTGCCGGATAATTTGCGACACTGATTCTTCCTACGAACATGAATTCCGCTGCTCTCTTTGTTCCTGCCATTTATTTGACGAGGCCTGTACACATTCGGGGGAATGAATTGTTCGCCAACGCAATTTTAAAAGCGGTGTTGCTTTGCCGTCGCTTTGATGGAAATTCTGCAACGATGAAATTGCTAAGTTTTATCTGCTCTTTTTTTCAAAATCCGTAATATTATCCCTTTTATTTCGTAGTGTTTGGAACGCTTATATAGTTTATAGAAACTCGTGTTTAATATCTAACACTTACTCTCTAAAAAAATAAGAAATATAAGAAAGTGCAATAGCGTGACAGACTCTATGTAAGATCCATTTCTTGCATGTAATATGTAACGTTCTAAATATCTAACATACAACGAAATCGGATGTATTTCAAAATACGCGACTCATTTGGAAACAAAAATGAAAAATGGTTGCTGTGTCACGAACATTTCCATCCTATTCCTTTTCGTCTATAGAAAAAAAAAAAACAAAAAACAAATGAACATATGTCCATAGAAAATTATCTAAAAGCCATTCGTTCTATGTAACACACCCTCGACATTAGTATATCGAAAATATGCCATTATTTTCAAATAGAAAATAAAGGGAGAAAAGAAATACGAGTTGATCTCGATGAAAATATCGCATTCCATATAACACATCCTAAATAACACCGATAAAACGGGACAAGAGTATTTAAAAAATATTCCCAGAACACAGAATCAGCGTTTGCCAGCTGTCAGCTCGATCTCCGTTACAGTACCTACCACCGGTTGATATCGATTTAATTTCCCGGTGGCTTTATTTCCGCGATAAATTCGCGATAGCCAGTGGCGCGCGGACGCTCAACGAATCCCCTCAAGACTCGCTCTCACACGTACCTTCATTAATCTCGATCGTGCGTCACGTTACGCTTATATAGACACCAGCCATCGAGCGTGTAAGTGAATTCACCTGGCGCCGATGGCTGCGACGATGTATCGACCGGCGGCGATAACCATTATCGATGTTCCGTCAAAACGGCCGAACGAGGAAATTAAAAATGTAACCTATCCACGTCCGGCGTAATGGCACTTGACGGCCCTGGGGGGTCTGCAGCCATTTTTCAGCCGCGCCTGACGACAGAGGACTGAAAACCGATCCGGTCGTTCCTCGCGATAAAGGAGGATTCTTCGCACCAAAAGTACGATGCCTAGCCGCGAAAAATTGATAAAGAAATCCGAATCTGGATGAGCACAGCAGCCGCGAACGAAACGTTACGTTCCAGGTAGCTGTTCGATCTTTTCGCGGTGAAAAATCATCAACGATCATTGGTGATTCGACGGTAATACGTTTTATCTGATTGATCGGGGACGCTGATGAACTTTGCTTGAATTTTCTTAAACGTTTGAACGAAAGAATTACGTAGATAAGCGAAGGGTGAGTATGTGTCTGGTTAAAGATCGAAATCGGTGGAAGCTTTATAGAATTGCAGAAAATTTTAGTTTAAAAAGAAAAAAAATCCAATGTTGCATTTTGTTTAGGTGAAACAGTGAAAAGTGAATTGGTAGTGAACCTCCAAAGGACATTGAACTTCACTATTATTTACTACTTTATTAGTAGTACTACTAGTAGTACTAGGAGTAGTATTACTGTTTATTAGTTTTGAAGAAATTAGTCGAAGTTGAAGATTCTGAGATCGTAATATTTCGTCGATAAGTTGTTAAAACGTAAAAAATTTGGAGAAACTTTGGACGATATTGCAAGCTACAAAGCGAAGTATGTTTAGTTTACAATACCTTGATACTACACTTCGATTAAAACAGGTGTATTTTCATATTAAAATCATGAGAATTAATCTATGAATTTACGGTTTTCAGTCACTGGCAGTTATCCTTTCAATTTAAGAAACAGCCGAGAGGTAAAATATAGCTCATGTGAGTTTAATAAACGATGGATAAATTGTCCGATGTACGATTTATCGTGACATTAAAATTTCAAGGAAACGCGTCCTTCAACGACGGTTCGAAAAATCGTGAATACGTAAAATGCTCTTAACAAAGCCTCGAAGAACATTTTCAACCTGTCCTTTCAGAGGAGATTAATTAGTTCCAGCTATTTTATACACAAACAGAGAACGGCATCGCCCAAGGCACATGCTTTTCTGAAAAAAGAATTAGCTGCATTTTTATATCAAGCTTTACATCCTTCCCTTTTTCTCCCTCTACAATAACATGTAATGCACCTTTATCATTTCCTTTCGAAAACTAAACTTGTAAGATTCTTATCATAGAACTCGTTACGAGAAAAGTGTTATGAATTAATATTATCTCTGATTGTGAATATCAGTAGCATAGTCGAGATAAAACAATTTGTTCCTTGCAATTTGTTCCGTGTAAAAAAATTAATCGAAACGTAAAAAAACGAATTGTTCAAACGAAACGTAAAAAAACTTCACTTTATATTTTTCCTAGTTTATAAATCCGATGCATTCTTCGTTCTCAGTTTTCGCTATAAATAACGGTTAGTAACAAATTCGTGCAAATTTTGGAATCCTTATCTTGCCATTTTTCTTCTTAATAATCTCGGGCAGTTCTAGACACTGCGGATTAGGCGACTCTTTTTTATGTTTCCTGTAGATACTTTCGTGGTGACTTTTGTTCCAGTTGGTAACCGCGACCATTCCTTTTCTCCTCCAGTATAAAAGTACTCACAAGCATTAAAGTATACCAAGAAAGAAAACAGAGGAAACTAAACGGTTTCGTGCAATTAATCGAACCACATAGCCATCGTCACCACATATCGAATTCTGTATATCAAATAAATCATTTCTGCTGGCACACGTATTTTTCTGCACGATTCAAGGCAGCTCGAACGGCTTTATTTGACATCTTAAGAGAATTTCATTCAATATCTTATTGAATATATCAAGATCGTGTGACCGGCACTTGTGAAAACGTCTTGCGGGGTATTTACCTATCTACCTTCTTTTATTGCTTTATAATTAACAACTAGAAAAAATGCTTATAAAAAATATTCGATTCATAAATATGCGACTCTCGTGTAATATAGTTCAGACACGGATACAGATTCAGTTGAATGTAGAATACAAAGTAAAGATAAATATCCCAAAATTTCCTATTCCGACCCGCACCTAACCGAAATCGTTATGGCCACCTATAATCCAACGATCTCAGTCGTATATTACATCCGTGGACATTGATCGAATATTCCCTGCCATAACGACATATAATAACATAACCCAACCCAAAGCAAACACCACAGACATCTCCATGAACCATTAACCAATAACGAACGTACCACGCTTCTCTCGGAAGCAGCGACCTAAAATTATCCGAATTACGAAATTGTTAAACTGCGGGAGTCCATTAGCCAGGCAGACGAAATCGTCTCGAGTTTCGAAGCAAATGAAGACCGAGCCGAGAGTAACTTAACAAGGGGATTCCGAGCAGACGACTGCGGTCAGCCACGAAAACTGGCAAGGGACGAGAGAAAAAAGAAAGAAAAGAAAAAATGAGGGAGCGAACAGGGAAGACAAATTGCGTGGCGAAGAGAGAAGCTGTAGTTCCTGGCCCTGTACGGAACAGTCAGGACGAAGTCGGGGACGTGAATTAAAAGGAAATTCGACTGCAACGTGCAGAATGTTCCCGTTGAAACGAGCTCGTTGCCCTCGTCGAATTGGACTCTAATTAGAAGGATTCGAACGAACAGGCAAGAATTCTCGCAGGCGAGAGGATAACACGCGATCCATTGTCGCTTTCTTTATCATTCATTGGGCTTTATTTTCCACCTAGAACGATTGTAACAGCAGGTCCTAATGATTCTTCCACCTTGTTCTCTTTTAGCCTCTTACGGAAAACAGGGTGTTTATTCTACCATGTATGTTCGGTCTGCTTGTGGAAATTGTATTGTTATCGCCGAGCTCGTTGATGGTATGGAACGTGGTACGTGAATTTTAATTAGGCGTGCAATGGACTTTCGGTCGCGCGAGGAGAAAATAGTAGAGGTAGGAAAAAATTGATCGAAGGTAGCACTGGATTGCGTGGATTATTGTATATCGTTGTACGTATAAACTAAAAATTAGCGAAATGCTTTTCTTTCTTACAGATACCTTAGAAATTTTATAATCTCGAATATTCTTTGTTTCATAAAGAATGAACACTATCAACTTGTAGTTTTAAATACATTAAAAGGTAGAAGTTTGTAAAAAAGAAATATGTATATCCCCATTTTTGTCAGTAAAATTCTACAATGGTCTTTTCAAGAACCTCTACATGTCTTTTAATAACCACAGAGACAAAGAATCTGAAAGCAGTCATTTTGATCGCTTCGATAGTACGAGTTTCAAGAAGATGAAAATATACATATCTATCTAGCTATCAAGAAGAAAGAATAAATATGAAGTAACTTGACAGGAATTTTACCTTACTGAAAAGTCCACATCTGTAATTGCACACCTAATTAATCTATTCCCTTTAAATGCATTCAACTTCTTCCTATACGTCTCGTTTCCGCGCATTTTTCATAAATTCTCAGATTCCATTTATCAGGAAAAAAGAAAGGGAACTATCTTCAATGACAGAGAACGATAAATCATTCAAAGGTACTTCTTCTCCGGAACCCTTATTTTCCCAGATTCTCACACGTTTACCTTCCACTTTGGCGACGTGTCGTGGACAATTTTCGTGAGTTCCCCTTACGGCTACATTAAGCGGCGTGGAATTGGCCGACGGCAAGGGGAAAAAAATGGAACAAAGCCGGGCTTTCGTTTATACGTCCTACGCGTACTGGCTCGTTTTAATTCCGTCCGCCGCTTAACGGGCATGCAAGATTACGTGGCCGCTCGAAGAAAAGTCCATGAACGTTTTGTCCCGGCGGAAATCCGACGGTCACGTGTTCTCTGCAGGACTGTGGCCTCGTTCTCCCAGCGAATTTACTCGCGTTACGGAATCTACTTAATGGACCGTAGATTATTTCCCGGGAAACCGTACGAATTATCGCTGTTAATTCTGACCCGGTCGCCTGTCGACGATGGAGAGAAAGAAATTATCGTTACGGAAGGAATTAGAAATGGCTGTAAGGAATCAGATATGTGCGACAGAGTGGATGAAAGAGTGGATAAGTGGATGTGGAAGAGAATTAAGTAATAGTATAATGGAAGTAATATAAAATGAAATCCAGGTACTTTCTTATTTTTGACGCTTTAATTATAAATTTAAAGAAGTAGGAAATCGGAAATGATTTCATTCTCCATTATTGTCATATTTTTGTGATAATTAATTTTTTTAATATTGTAAACGGCAATTCATAACATAAATCTTGACAGCTTGAATACGATTGACCGCGTATACGAAGGAACAAAGGTATGGATAAAAGAATAACCAAATGTTTAAAAATAGGTTTAAAGTGATTTAAAGAAATAATTAAGCTGCGTAAAAATAAATCAGCCACGAGCAAATTAACGATCACTTTGTAGGAAGACTAGTAATGTATGTAAATTCTGAAATCACGGTGCATTCGCGTTGCTCCTCATTAAAATTTCAAAACCACGAGAAAAATGTACTAGCTGACGTGTCACTGCTCTTATGAAACTGTACATTGGAAATCTTTGTAAAAATTGCGCGAGAATTCTGCGTATGCAATAAAATAAACGAAATGCTGTGCATACAAATAGGAAACAAGTGCATTACGTACGGTAAAACTAGAACCACTTACCAGGCGAGCTTTAAAGGTTTGAAATCTTTTGCAAGTTTGCGAAAGGAAACGAATGCGTTGAAAATTTAATGCGATTTGCCCAGATCGAAGATGAATGTTATGAATTTTATGAATGCACAGATGCGAAAGGAACGTTGCGAGAATTACTTGATTTTCGTCTATTCTTTGCGCCGAAAGTTCCGTTCAAGTATCCAGAACACGAAAGGCTCTCTAAACATTCGAGAGTTTCTGTGTGCTTATCGATTCCAGGAATTTTAACAATTTCGCGAATATCGACGGTATCGAGGATATTGTAAATGCCTCTTCTTGTTCGATATTATTAAACCCGACTGTTGAATTTATTAATAAACAATGATGATATTGATAAATACGAAGGTCAAATTATTTTTTATGGCAAATGAGTTTATAGAATTGATTGTTTAGTAAATAAATTCTTGATCAGCCAAGATAAAAGATATTCTAGTAAAAGGACACGATAATTATTTCGCATTGTAATACCAGTTTTCCGAATGCTTTTAATCTTCATTAAAAATAATTAAATAAAGATGAATACACTTAAATTAATTGAAGCATAAACGATAGAATTTTTGTTTACACAATTCTGAAAATATGCAAATGTTTTTAACAAAATTAGAATTAGGCTTTTATTGATATATGTAACAATATGATTGGGGTTAAGTACTTGTCTTTGTTATGTCACTTTAATTGTAATCATTTATACGTATATAACATTGCAGATATCCAAAGTAACGCTTATTCAAAACATCTTTCGAAAAACTGTTATTGAGAAACAATTAATGTTTATTTAAGCGAAAGTCAGTTATCAATAAATTTCAAGTAAATTTCTGAAAAAACGAAAAGATTAGAAAACATTAATTTATAATTGTTCTCATTACGAATAACCCCTTATGAACGATTAAAATTTTTTTAGCTACCAGTAATCATTATGGATGACGGAAATTTAATTGATTCGGTTATCAGTAACCAACATAAATTTTTAAGGAAATTACGAATTTTGCTCAAATTAATTTTAGAAGTATCAATACAAATTACATCAAATAAAGTAGCAATTACAATATATTTTTCGCGACACGAAGTTTCCTCACTTCAAACATACCAAATTTAAACACCGAACCAATCACATGCACAGCTCAAAAAATGCCATCCTTCACTTCCCTTTTCAATCACATTTTATCCAACTTTGCCCAAACGAGTCTACCTTTTACATTCGCAGGCATCTGCCAAATTCGTCGTAAAATCTACAAAAAGTCTAAACGAGATCCTTCAACTCCACGCAATTCCGTCGATAACTTATTATTTACCCTGCGAATTTCGCTCTGTTTGTGTGCGCGACTCGTGCTCGCACATCATACGAAATTAAATACCCTTCGGACCCGAGCATTTCAGCTCGTAGCAGATAAACAAGGTTTCAAAGGCTATCGAAAGGAGAGGGCCTTTTGAGCCACGAAGACACAGTGCGTTCCGGTGGAACAAACAAACGGAAAAGCTTAAAATCGATGCTCGACCGGATGGAATCCCTCCCCCATCCAGTTTGACGAGGCAATCGAGAAAAAGAGAGATACGAAGAGAACCGGCCAATAGGTACACAAAGAGCCGCACTTTTATTCCAACACGCCTGGTATAAATATTTTAGCATTTGTTGTCTGACATCTTGTTAGTCGAACCTGCAATATTTTTGTCCGAGCGGAGAAATGAATTCTTCTGTTGGTCACGGACGTTCCACGGACAAAATTTTTCCCCGGTGTTGCGCGAAAAAAAAGGATTGACAAGAAGAGGTGCGCCATCGTTCTCGTCGCGAGATAGTGGGATATATTTGTCGATCTAATGGACCGACCGGACCGAGGGAACCGCTATATCAAACAAATATTCCTGGAAATTCCGTGTTTCGCGAGATGACCGTCTTTTGTTCCGAATCTACGAGACTAGGAATCGAAAGCTTTCAGTCCCGAGCAGTTGTCGCGTTTCCTCGCGAATTTTTCGACCTTCCCTTTCGTCCGAACGAACAGACACGAAAGAAAGTTTGTAACGAACTTGGAAAAACGAAACGATAGAAATTTTCTATCCTCAGAGACGATGAGATCTGGAACCTGTCATCGTTTGAAAACAAGATAACTTAGAGATGATATTTGAAAAAGGAAATTTAAATTATTGCTTTTGAGTCTTCTAAATATTTTGGGAAAATATTTAAGGAATTCTTTTGGATGTGTGGGGAAACGTATGTATTAATGGATATATTATACGGTTTGTAAGTTTTCATTTGTCTGTTCTTCTCCGGAGACGTGCGATAATGTGAAAGACTGGGTATGTTTATGGAAATAATTCTCAGTATACATTCAACTAAATATTCAAAATATTCGACTAATATCATTAGGTTATAGATGGCTTGTAATTGTTTGAGCCTGTTTATTTATGTAATTTCATGTTTGTTTGTATTCTTTATCGTGATAAAAATCATTAATGGTATTTACTGCAGATTATAATTGTTATGTATCATTTAACGACACAAATTGAAGAAAGGTGCTATTTTTTAATTTCATCGAAACCATAGGTCTATGAAATATAATTTTAACTCCATTTAAAATGGAAATAAGAAAAAAAACAAAGGATATTATTCAATTAGTTTCAACGTACGGAACGTGAAGCGAACGCGAAAATGGTCCTACATTCATGTAATTATCTTAATTATACAAATATTCTATTCAGTAATAACGTTTACATCGAAAAACCGTGCTAATTACGTTAATATTATAATCTAGCTCTGATGAAAGACACAAATTTCATTTTATGCATCGTCGATGTATGATTCTTGAAACGAGACACGGAAAAAAAACAAAATTGCTCTCGCCCAGAGCTTTTTCATTTCTTGCTCTCTCTTCCTCTTTCTCTTTCTAAGTGAAAGGTACGTTGAAAAAAGGAATCTTCCCAACATCCTAGGTTTACAAGCTGATCCAACTAAAAGAAAAGTGGTTAAGTCACGAGGCAGCCGCTCAAAGGAGTTTGAAGTTGAATAAATAACGCAGAGGAAATGTAAAGAAAACAGGGTAAAAGAAACAAAGCTCCGTAATTAATTAAATTTCTGAAGCATGGTAAAATCTTCTTGGGTAAACGAAGGAAAACGCCAATAATTCACCAACGTCGACATTTATCCTGATACGATTTTCTAATTTTAACTTCGACTTTTATCCTCATACGATTTCCTAGTTTTAAACTGATCTACGTTTGTCTGCGATCGTTTTTCTCCATAAAAGAAATCTTTCGTATAATATAATATTTGATAAAAATAAATAAAAAATAAAGTAAAATGACTTCATTTCGTATACTGAAAAGAGAGAGGATCGAGAATAATTTGATTAATCTTAATCGTTGCAAAGAATGGTTTCTCGTAATTCGAGCCTACCAGATCGATGTTACTTCCTGTCGTTTGCTTAAGGAAACGAAACTTCTGAACACGACTTTGCGACTGTTAATCTAGATGCAATCAGTCTGCTGTAAAATTGTAGAGCCGGTTTACTTTGAGAGCCAACGATCCAACCAACTTTCATGAACTTGCACCGCGTCTGCCAGCCCGAGTAATTTCAGTAATTATTCTTTAATTTTCTACCCAAAGAATCCATATTTTCGCAGCGTAATATTCAAACTGCTATAAACTGCTCGTAGCAGAGTTTACGTTATTTGTGTCTAAAATATCTCTGTGACTTTCAATTCTAATTTTATCGAACGCAAATTTTTGAAACCTTCGACAATACTTGAAGTATTTCATAGTATTTCAAATCTTCTTGTTACAAATTCTTTTATTTTTTTGTTACAATACTTGGTAGGTAAAACAATTTTCTGTCTAAGTATCATTTTTTAGTCGTTTCGTTGCAAAATTCCATTCATAAAAACATGAATTTCCGTAAATGTTCGTAGTCTACCTATGAAGAAAACAAATTATATTTCAACATGGTATTACGACCAATATTCTCAAATTCATCGTTTCTCCTGAATTTTATTTTAACGGAGAAATATCTCTGCGTTCCTCCTAAAATTCTAAAATGCATCGTAAACGGAATCTTGATGAACGCGTGCATGCACGAAACAGCTAGAACGAATGGCATACGAACAGTTAAGCAGCAATGGTGGTAAAACCAAAAAATGAGTTTAGAGGATGAGTAAGAAGCGAGAATGGGTGTAAGATCGAGGGAGGAAGGCTTCATTAAAGAGCTTCCTTTTCGTACGCAGCGTCGCATTTCTTTAACCAGGCCAAAAGAAGTTGCAAGAACAAGGATATAAAGAACGCTTATAAAGTTTTCGGAATTGAAAAGATTATGGCTAGCCATGGCTGAGGATTAAACTCAATCAACTGAGATAATTTATGAAGCAATTTTCTTAATATTTTTCCATCGCCTTATTTTTTTTTGTTTTTTTTTTTTACCATTTTTCGCTTTTTTTTCATTTTGCTTCCTTCGTCGGTCTTGCGCGTTTCTCTATTCAAAATTTCAGATTTCTATTTAAATACTACATTTAGTGCGTGACAGGTTTCCAACTTTTGAAAGGTAACGTCTCACTTCCTCCATTAT
Organism: Bombus impatiens; assembly: GCF_000188095.3. NCBI lineage: Eukaryota > Metazoa > Arthropoda > Insecta > Hymenoptera > Apidae > Bombus > Bombus impatiens. Next base: position 2,120,360 of record NT_176667.1, on the reverse strand, counting down.
CCTCAAGACCCTCGGGACGACGATGTTTAATCGAGCCACGGAAGACATTATCCAACAATTCAGGCATTTCAATATGGAGCTTAAACTTCGGAGAACATGGATTTGAATTTACAATACTATCACAGCCACGTATAAGGGATTACGAAGCTGTTACAATTTTGAAGCGAATGCTACTTCTGTAATATCTTGTGATACATTGGTTTTTAACGTATTTGAGAAAGTTTCTATCGTACATTATAATTACGTAATATCTATGTACGCATATAAATAAACGTATGAATATATTTACACATTATACAAATTTCTTCGTTCTTTTTTTTTATAGAAACTATTTTCTTCCTACATGAAATGATTGTATAGAAGATTGTTCACTTCTTCTTAAAGTTTTGAATTCTTTTCCCACTTAATCAAATCTGCAACTAATCAAATAGTACAAATCTTTGGCTTGAGAAAAGGATATTATATCACGATATTATATTATAACGATACGAGAAAAATAGACGATTAACAATGATGATATGAATACTATTCTACGAATAACGTTAAACGAACGTTCCCACAAATTTGCAGACTCTATAACAAGGAGATTTATAACGAGCCACGCTTGAATCAATTTTGTAAAAATATAAAAGGAGCAAAATGTGCGCATTTCCTCGCATTTTATTGTTATAACACACCGGTTGAATAACGGGGCGACGTTACAAGGAACAAAAGACACGAAATATCCTGTTGGTGTTCACGATGCCATCGTATATCCCTCTGTTCATTTTTTCTCGTCTCGTGGAAAAATGTTGGACTCGTGCACGTTAATTCTAGCTAAATCTGTAAAGTCGATACAAACGTTTCGAAATGCGCGAGTGTAGCTTGAATAACAGAGGGAGATAACGAAGAACAATAATGTAAAATTTTTGTTAATGCAGCTATGCAAGCTGCAAATATTTCTGCATTAAAGAAATCTCATTATAAATTTCGTATGGTATCTTTATTCTGTATGTTTGCTTTATTTGTAAACTTTTAGTAAACGTAAATAAAATATTGAAAGATATTTTATAAAGAATTCTGTGGTTTATAACTTATATGTGATAACGCATCGTTTTATTTATGAAGAATCCTATAAATTTAGCTAATAATAAATAGACACGAATTACATGAAAAGCGAGATGTATCAGCAGTATATTGTAAAATTATACAAACAACATGATATGAATATCATATTTATGATCATATGATATATCGTATCATATATCCATAATATACGTTTGTAATGTTAAATTTGTTTCAGGGTTATAAATTCATACGTTTGTTATTTAATTACAAACTTTAATTAAGGAAAACAGAAAATCATTAAATAATGATTTGTTCGGTCTTGATACAAATCAAAGTTGTCTATATTATTTGGAAAATAAAAATTGTTATGTTTTCTCTTTAAAATGAAATTTGTCGAAACCCGAGAAAAACACGCTTATTTAATTCAGTGAGATATAATACCCTGAACAATGGATGAGCTTTCGTTTTATCAGAGGGACGACGATTTTTGGTTGCGTATTTTCCGCTTCATCTGTCCGGAGATTTTCATATTTCATACTTTAAAAGCGCGAAGAGCTTATCGCTGGTGAGTAAACAATCGAAGTTGGTTTTTCGAAGTCACAATCGAACGATCGCTGTGGTTTAATAACGTCGAATCGTTACTGTCGGAATCGAAACGCAGCCGCAGGGATCGAGCGCAAGTAATACGAAGACGTTCTCGAGAAAAGTTTTAATTAACCGTCGTTCGATCCACTTTCGAAGGTAACTACATCTGAATTTTCTGCCACACTAACACCGGAAAGATAACTTCCAGCTTCATAAATATAGGTACCGATTCGATCGTATTATTGAACCTCAAGTAAAACGAAATTTTTGACGATTACAAAATGAGTCGATGTTTACCCATTGAAGAGATACGTTAACGTAAATCTATAGCGTCTGTTTAGAATGTAATAAATAATAAATTTTTATTTAACATTTGATCATCTAGACACTAAAAATGTGAAACAAAGTAATAAATATAGTTGTTTAATATATATCCTTCTTTCAGAAATAGAGATTTTCAAAAAGTTTGTACCATTCAAATGTAAATGTGTACCAGTGAAATTTCCATAAGTTTCCTACAACATACGTGATATATTTTTATAAATATATCGCTGTAATACTCCTACAGAGAAGAGTGATGAAATTAGACATAATACGTATATTCTAGACACAATACAATATTTTAGCACGATAGAGTATCTGCATTGCAACAGATAAGATGTGTGTATCTCGGTGAAGAAGTAGCTACGACCCTTTCATTCCTATGCTCGCCAATGTCGGGCATCCACTGCTATACTTAGCCGCCTGAAAAGCACAAACCTCATATCGTACGTCGGCAAATATTCATAAGTTAAATATCGTCTCTTCGTAGGAGGCTCAGCACGAGAACTCGTGATATAACACCACCGTGGTATTACGTTGCACGTGAAAATCCGCAGCTTGTCGAAAGTCATCTCTCAGTCTAATACCTCCGCGTACTTGTCCCATCTTTTGCCTTCTTTTGCGAAACTTGTTCCTTTTTATTCTTAATAAGATTTCTTCTGATCATTCGTTCACTTTTACTTGCTTCATTTTGATGGATATCTGTTTTTCTGAATACAATTAGATCTCGACGTGCCATTATTCTAAACTGGTATTTTGATACGATTTGCAACATTTAAATCTTTCTAGGCAATTTTATTTCTTTCTAATAGTAACGAGGTATTGTAGTTTTTAATGCCTGAGTTTTTAGTTTCATTATGAAAATTCTTTTACAGACTTCCGAACAAATTTTTATTAAAAGAAGAAAATATAAACCAGCTTCTAATTTTCTGTTTTATTTTCTATTCCACGAACCATGAATATTAAAGATGATTTCATCCTTTCAAGCTTTATTGTACAGTACATGTTGGTGCGATCTTGTAGCTTTACAAATACACGTACCATAGACACTCCCGCCATACAAGAGACGAAATAGAAATAAATAGAAATTTGTTTCGCTCCTTAACTATTATAAGAAATAATTTACTTTGAATATTTCGAATAGTTTCGCATATTCCATGAATTCCGTATATTTTTGACTCTTTAAATTCCTCCTAAACGTACAAGCACTCACAGCCTAGTAACATCTTCTGAAAAAATAATCAACGCAAATGTTATCTATCTGAATCTACTATCGTCCTCAATATCGTCTTTCTCTTTCAACTCTGACCTTCCAAGAAGATAATGCACAAGCACACGAAACACGTACACTGTATCATCGGATTTCACAGTAGGTTCCAACGGTGGCTTTCAAGCATTATCAAAATGGTTCAAAAAATACCTTGCTGCTTCCTTCTACTTTTACACCTATAGTCTGCCAACATTCTATTCTCTTTTCTCTTCGTGCCAAGGCAAAATAACTCGAAACTATACGCGCGTGTCTGCACGTTGTTCTGCACGTACATGGCCGCGTCTCCGTACGAAACAACGTCAGCACTTTATCCGGTTCGGCTGCGAGAGCTATCGTCGAGAGTATATCAGAGGGTGTTTTCGCACAAGCGACAGTCAGCTCGTGAAATGACTTCGCCAGCCGGCTTCGCGGTATTCCTGGGGTGGGAAGTCCGCCTCGAGTTCCTCGAGATCCTGTCGAGCGTTTGAAATTACCGGGATAAGTGCTCGCGTCGGAATCAACATCGAAATATTTCTTTGAGCTACAAACCGTCGTTCTAGCTGAGAAAAGCCATCCTTTTCCAGCGCTATCCACCTGTGTTTTCCTTTTATTTTCCTTGCTCTAGCGAGGTTCATCTAAATGGTTAAAACGTCGAGGTTACAGGTAATAGTAGGAGAATACGTGTTCCAAATTGATCGGTTTTCTCTTTATTTCCACGCTATTCGCAACTTTTTCGATAGAAATAAGATTTTTAAGTATATCGAGTCGAGCGAACTTAAAAAATTCGTAAGTTATTTTCTGTGCGACAAAATGTTCCAAGCTGAAATTATTAGTCTCTAAGAATTACATACAGTACTATGATCGATTTGTTCTTTGCTTTTTTATCGGGATATGACGGTTATTTTCAGCTTTTTAGATTCACTGCTTTTCTACCGCATTTCTGTACAAAGCACCAAATTTTACGTTAAGAGATATCGTACGAAATAAGGCCAGAAATTAATGATCACAGATATAATCTCAAATTAATTATTTCAAAAGAATATGAATTATTGGACAGCGAAGAGTTCACATTGGTTTCGTGAAATTGTCCACCAACACAGGTGGAATTTGAATGTTTGCAGCGACATAAATAACAAAGGGTTACCCACTGTCTCCTAGAAATAGACAAAAGGAAAACGAGTGAGGAATATAGTACTCTCTTATAGCCTAGCATTTTATGGGTAAAGAGTTTGAAATATTTACGTGAAATTGTAGGACAGTCGATAAAGCGTTTGTTGTAAAAAATGTTTGGCGATGAATAAAGTTGGACCGGGACAGAGGTTTAGTTAAATCGTTGTAATAGATTCGAAATAAACTGCGATATTGGTTTTCCATTACGATATTTCTATCTGCCGCAATATGGTGTCGCTGGTCAAATAAAATTCGATGTTTCATGTTATTGGAAGGTGATATTACGTCTTCTGGAAAACTGCCAGTTATTAGCTATGATGTAGCATTGGGAATAAAGATTCAATGTGTTTCAGAATGTCCTGGTTGTCTAGATCTGTCTGTTGCAAATCGGAAAACTATACTAAAGACTAACGTTTATAGCTTGAAATAATGTCGACCTATAAAATGTAAATTCCAATCAATGTCGTTATATTTCATAAAATTGTACGTTCTAAGTGGAAGAAATAGTAACAAAAAGAGAGCCTTAATCCTTGATATTCTGTTTCATAGCTATCGTGTTATCGAGAGAATTCGATACCGTAAATTGATTGGAAAATATTAGAAATGAAACTTTGCGTTAATATTGAGTCTTATCGGGTTAAGAGGCGGTATAATTATCAGTTCGAAAGCGGCTAATATTAAAAGACTAGAAAGCTAAAACTCGCAACACAATTTTCTCTATTCACCATTTTGTGTTATAAGCCCTCTCTTTCAGAAACTTTCTCAATTTGTCTTTTATTCTAACTTTCTAATTTAAATTACAACTCGTAGTTAGGTAAGTAATTCATGTTTCAGTATGATAAAATTGTACAACCTTGTCCTTTCGTTCTTTCGAGTATCATCTTTAAATTTGACACGCGTTCTCCACGGAAAGTTTTCTCGTTCAGTAAAATGTCTTCATTCTAGAAGCATGAAACTTGCACGAAGACAGCGTGGTTATTGTCAATTTTCCAAATTGCTCGGAGAAAACAGCAGAACGCGAGCTGAAGATAGCACACGTACAAGAACGTTTCCGAAACTGGAGCTACACGTTGCAACGCGATCCGATTTCGAATTACGTTTTTGATCAAGCTGAACGATCAAGCGTTTGGCGTTGCTCGCGAGTTTCAATCGAAGATTCAACTTCGTGAGAAACTTCGATTGCGCGAAAAAATAGAGAGACTCTGGTCCTGGATACGATACAAAATTCCATTTCACGATGTTCCTGAGAAAACGAAAGAGCCAGGGTGCACTCAAAATGTTTGCAAGAAACCCAAGTTTCGAAAATTACATGGACGATCACGCAACGCGTATTGGAAAAGACGAAAACCTAGGTATTCGTGACGTATTGCGAAAGTTTCGCGAACTCTTCCTAGAATGAACTAAGTTTCAAGATTCTGCAACGAGTTTGCTTCCTAAGATCAGCCTGAATTAGGTAACATGGCGAAGCGACTTACGTCTGCGGCGAATAGCTTTTACTTTTGCTGAAACGATTTCTTAAATCGCATTTTATTTACACGCTTAATAATTGTACTTTTAAAAGCTTAAATGCTTAATAATTGTACTTTTTCGTGTATGTCTTCTCTTTCTGGGTTTTACGATAATAAGTTGACTTTATGAAATAAATATCTTTATATTGGGTTTTATTGATTATAATAATTTACTATAACTTACACGGTATTTGATACTCGTAGTTCATTAATTAACAGATGTAAAGTGAATTATGATAAATATGATGTTGCCCAGTTTTCAAAGAAATATCCATCTTGCCAAGAAAATGTTGGAGTGTGTGAACGGTGCATGAAAAATCGACATATAAAATTAGGCGTCTTGAATCTTCCTTCGTTCTTTTTTGAATAATACAAGAAATACTAAATAAAGTACAATTTAATCAATCGTTCCACATTTCGCGGATCATATCCGATTCGATCGTTCAATAATTTTTTACCTCTGAAGATAAAATGGAAGAATTATTAACGATATATGACGCTTCCCATTAAAATTTTGTACATAAAGATTTATCGTTAAAGATTGAAAATCTTATTGTTAAACGTTGAAAGCAGGCTGAGTTTGACACCCAAAAATTCGACAAACGCCGCAGGATTAATGCGAGCAAAGGATCAGTCAAAAGCTTGTCTGAAAGGAGGTGTTTCAAAAAGTAACACAGTTCCCTACAGGGAGTAAAAAATTCCTACGTTTAGAAAACCCTGAGTCGATCGAAAGAACAACAGCAAAACGCTGTCACCGGGAAGTATCGTGAAAACAAAGCGTGATTTATTCGAAAACAGAATAGTCGACGTCAAGTTGTGACGTTGAAGAACCGAGGGCCGGAAATTGCTCTTCAACCGCAACGAGGCGTATTCACGTTACAAAAATAGCGATAACCACGGCGCGAATGGAAAGCGAAGGGAGGGAGTGAATATTACGAACTGTCATGAACCGACGGAAAACTTGCCGTGGCTGTTGCTAAAGTGGACGAAGTTATTCATCCACCACGGGACGAAATTATTTCTCGAGATCAGCACGGCCTGGCTGGAATTGCCAGCGTGCAATTCGTTGCTGAGGCTTGCGGTCGTGCTCGAAACTCTCCTGTAAAATGGCGCGAGGTAGACTGCTACACGACGAAGAGACGGAACAGTGACGAAGGAACGACCGATGGTAGAGAGGAGCATATGTCCTTTCAGAATCTGTTACCTTCCTTTAATTACGTATAGTCGGAAGCCTCCATTACCCATTCCTTGTTATTCTCTCTTGATATTTTTACCCCTTATCGTCAGACAGTAAGTACACATACTGCATCGTTTGAAACGTTCTTACCGGTTCCAGTTAGTAAGATATTCCTAGTAGCTAGTAGGCTATCTGGTAGGAAAATCCTTTGAGTTTGAGAGCTAATGGAAAGTTCATCTCGGGGGCAACGATGTAACGGGAAGAGTTTCGGGAATGAGATCTTCCGTCGGTCGGTGCCAATTAAAATTTCACCCAAGGATTGCTCTTGGTGTCGATTACTGACGGTGATGAAGACATTTGCGTCTTGATGGTTGGGCTAATCGAAATGCGGCTGAGAGAGAGAAAGAGGAAGAGAGATTGTGTTCGAACGATGTGTCGTGAGCGAATGGAAACGATTTTTCGCAGACGGGATTTTGATACACGAAGGAAATGTTTGCATGTTTGATATATTATCGTTTTACCAGAATTTGGTATTTTGGAGAAAAGTTTAGACGAAGAAAATAAATTCTATTATAGGTGGGCAAGATGGTCTTTAGTGAAACGATTTGTAAATTGGAGTTCTACTAAAACAATTTTTTCATGAACAAATTGTTCTGGTGAAAAACAGATAATGCCATACGCACGTACCTTTATAGCTTCTTTATACGTATCTTTATAGCTTCTCAGATTATGCTGCAAAAATAAAAAATAATGTAGCATTTCGTACGGAACTAAAGATCTTCTGTTGTTTTTCGACATAAATATATTTGGTATTTTTGTATTCATTAAATGCAAGGTACAGATTATATAGGGGAAAAATGATCAAATTCAACGACCAGATGCTTTCACACGTGAATTTTCATTTCAGCTCGGGCTAACGCCAGATGAAAATAAAATACGTATCACTAAAAATATCTAAACTTTGGAAGCGAAAACTATGGAGAACAGGTACATAAAAGCTTGAAAATATAGAATTTCGGTAAAGTTTCGACATTCATATAAATATCCGAACACTTTTAAAAACTTTTTATCTTGATCCTTTTCTTCATTATGATTCAAAACTAGACCGAAAGTATAAATTTTGAAATGCAAGAAAATATCCAGGATGGATATAATACACACGTATGTATAAAATATTCACAGGAAACTACTCACCAGAATATTTATTTATCGAAATAAATCTTCAAAATTCATTTTCATGAAACACACGAATTTGCATAAAATACCCGTAATCTACTCACGATTCTAGAATTGGAAGGTTTAAAAAGATCTATAAAATACCAATAAAAATTATAATTCAAACTTGCAAGTATGGACCTAACGTTATTTCATTTTCGAACGATCATTATCTGGCAGTTTATTATCGATTGGTGGCGATGAGAAGTCTAGACCCGATAATAATACCGGCAACGTTAACGTCCACAATGGTCGAGACGCTCGCGTCAGCCACGCCATTGTTCAACGATTCTCGATCGTAGACGTCGACGACGACGATGACGACGATGACGACGACGACGACGACAACGACAACGACGGTGTTGTCATGGTCGTTGGCCTTCTGACTGTTCCGAATCGAACAAAGACCCAAAATCGAATAGCGAAACGATCCTTGCTTCGTATATCTGACCGACCGGAAGAAGGGGCCACCATGGCATTCAATCGAAAGACAATCGGTCGATTGAATCGGTCGAGGTTAGGAAAACGCGAACCACAACCACATGCTAGCAAGCTCGTGGTTGATTCAATCAATCGACCTGAATCGCGTTTGAGTATTGCTTTGCTTGCCTTCGATCCCTTCTAGGGAAAGATGTTGCTTATGGTGCTGCTTTATTCCTTGGATAATGTCTTCAAGATACGGTGGTTTCCTCATAGCGTAGCTTTCACCGATCATGCGTTTGAGAAAATGGAGGATTTTGGATTTTTGTTCAAAGTAAACTGTAATGAATATTAATAGCGTAGTGGTGAAATGAAATTAGTGTTAATAACACTAATGATTGGTTTCACTTAACAGGGAAAGAACATTACGAGCAATGTTAAAATTTTATTTTAATTCGGTAGTGAGATTAGATATGGAACATCGTGTCGTCGAGAACTTTTCATAGATGTCGATCTTTATAGTTAGACTGCTAAAAACGACGAGAGAGACTGAGAGTTTTAACGTTACTTTATATCTATGTGGTTTTACGTATAATTATATTTGAGACAAAGATGCATCATAAATTTGGACATGCTTGCTATATTTTTATTCAACGAATCGTTGAGCGCTGTAGCAGATTGCAGCTTCGAAAAGGGAATGTTAAATGCAAGCAACTAAAGGTAAAATAATTTTGCTCGTGCTTAAAGTTAAAGAAAACGTTAAATTTGAATTTAAAATCAAGACAAAAATTTCATTCGCGTCTAAATTCAACATTAAGTTTGAGCCACTGCTATTTCCGAATAATAAGTATGTATATACACGATTCGTATTTAAAATCTGGAATAACGAAACTAATAAATATTTGAGACATTGCGTTGAAGCGGATGAATATTACGTTGATCGTATATATGACGATGTACAGAAACTAAGTGTAATTAAAGTTTTATTTAAAAACCAACGTTTCATATGGGCCAACTTAAGTAGAAACTGGCATCCAGCCCGTAATGAGAAAAGCAAATGAAAAAAATGAAAAATCAAGAGTGTAAAGAAGGAAAAGATAAGAAAGGGTGCAGGTTACATTCTCGACGAGAAGCCCGCAATCCTTGGTTTCCTTTTCGCACTATTTCCGCCCTTTCATCCGGGCTTTTGCAAGTCAAGAAGACCTTCGATCCGAAACTAAAAGTCGTGCTTACGAAGGGAAGCGTTTTCAATTAAAGCGGCACGTTCATTATGGGTAATTAGGCTAGCTGCGCGAGCAGCTGCACTCCGTACACTCTCTTCGCCACCTATTCGTCTCTATCATGATGCATCATGTGATAACAGAGAGAGTCTGAAGGAAGAGCACGGAGGAAAGCTCTTATCGCGAAAGAAGACGCTCAGTTAAAGCTCCCGTGACCTCGAACAGAGGTCTTCTTCTTCTTCTTCTCAAGTCTTCGACGCTCTGAAAGCTTCACGGTGAGTGTTTTACCACCGGCGACCAACTTTTGTTCAACTTGCTTGACACGGAGAGATCCGGCTGCCACGTTTTGAATTGGCCATTATCAGGGTGCAACGTGACAAGTACTTTTAGAAAATAATGGAACGTAAGAGAGGACAATGTAGAAATTCGTTTTGCCGCTGACAAAATTGTCTGATATAGAAGATTTGATGTTTCCTCTGTGAGATTATCCTTAGAGATGGCAAGATTATATACATACCGTATATGTGAGCCTTTTAGAGAACGAACCGATGAACTCCACATTTTATAAATTTCTTGATTCCATTACATAGGTACAGGGTAATATTTTTACTGTTAAGAAACAAATGACGTATCTTCACGAGCTGATTCGCGAAGAAAGTATCATAAATAATGATAAATTCAAAGGAAGATCTAGGAAATCGTGTCACATCATCACTTTTTCTGTGTGTTTTCAATTTGTAGATCGATGCAGCTTCTGAAAATTAACCATACGTATTTTATTATTTATACTTTGAAATTTCCAATACATGACCAACCATCCTCACTTAATTATGAAGTTCAATTAATTCATCGGATGGTATGGAGAGAGGAAAAAAGATATTTATTATATAAATATTGTTGGACCACAAACACGTAACTAACGCTTTGTTTAAATCGCTCAAAATCAAAAGTAAATCCAGTATGAAATATCAGTTGTAAGCAAATACAAACAAAGTTTGCATTTCGTTTCTCATTTTTATCACAAATACGAAGCAAGACCACAACAATACTGCAGCTCTCAACATGTCCAGCTGCATCAGACACTTCATAGCTTTACTTCACGCATCTCTTCAATTTTCGTTTTTCAAACAGTCGCAACGTGACCAACTCGAATAAATCTAACCTGTATTACAACGACAAATCGCGCAAAAAGTGCGTCGAGAGGCGAACTGATGGTAAGCGGATTAAAAAATTAAGCGACGAAAAATTCGTCGATTCACGAGCGTATACCAGAAACAGTGAGAGAAAGAGAGGGAGGGGAAGGAAGGAAAAAAACGAAAAAATTGGAAGAAAAGAGCGAGAAAGGGAGATATTCACGACGAGTTTTGCAGCGATGGAAAACTTTGAGAACGTCAGACACGATTAACAAACCGCGAACGTAATTTCGCTAAAAGCCGGAATAACGAGGCACCGGGATCAAGCCGCGACGATCACCAAATTTTACATCAACTACGACACGTACGACGACGATGTTCTCAATTTTCGTTGTAATTAGTTACGGCTCGGCGCCCAGCTCGACCGTGTAACTCGATACGCCACGTCGATCAATGGAATTTCGTCGGCTAATCGTTGATCGCGCTTTTTGCGAATTCCCGTGGCAACCGTTATTGTCGTGATCGGGAAATTTTCATCGTGATTTATACGGGATATCATCAGGTAACTCTAAGTGGAGAACAATTACTTGTTAAAAAGCGTACGTAACATCATAATTTTGAAGACGAATTTTTATAGGACACCGATTTAAAATTATTAGTAACTTGATTATTCAACAATGGCGCAGACTTATCAATTGCAAAATATTAATTGCGAGGAATGGCAAAAATGAATCATCGTATCGTAAGTATCGTAAAATATGTTGCTTCTAGTATATAGTGTAACATGATCCTGCAACTGAAACGTTTTTATAGTTCGATATTAATCACGAAATAATACATTCGGCATAATATTAACTCTATCTGTCAAAAGCATATTCAGAAGTTCAATCGTTGTATTAGTATAATTTGACAATATCGATGTTTTCACTTTCTAAAATTATTCAACAATTAATCTAATTAAACCACTAAATATTTCCCTCTTTCGTTCGAAATTACATGAAATTATTATAATCGAATTATACATAATTATAATAATATATAGAGTAAAATCGTCGATTCAAATTTATGCGAAGTTAGTTCTCGCGGAAAATTCATTCGCCGAGGAAGTGAAGTTTTATGAGGCATTTCCATTGTTTCGGCGTGTTCTTTGCGATGAGGTCGATCGAACAATTCATCCTGCGTCCCTTCTTTTACTGCAATCTGCTGAATAGCAGGAGGAAAGAAATTCCTACGAAGAGGAAGAAGAAGCGCAGGGAGCTCGGATCCGGTTCGAGAAATAAAGAAAACGCCGAATAGATCTTTCCTTTGTAAAAAGAGAATCGGCTGCAAATTCTAGCTGCAGGAGTTTCCTTACCAGCGCCCGGTCCTTGCAAAAGCAACGATTTGGGCGTGTTATAAAAAAGTTTCGCGTGATCGAGAAGCTCAAGGAAAATATTCTTTCTCATTGAATAGCCACGCGAGAAACAGAAGATCTTTGTTTCCTCTGATTTAGAAAATGCGATTTTTGCATGATTAATATTAGAAATGCGCAATGATTTATGATGCAAAATTGTAATAATCATGCTACAATGTTTTGCAAATTATTCTACAAAATTCTGGACTTTCATGTTTTTGCGAAAGTGTTTGAATATTCTCTGAAAATCGAGAAGTAGCCGCCTTATCCAAGTAATTACTATCTTTTTAGAAACAGTGATATTTCAGTGATTCGAAAAAGTTCGTAAACATTTTAGACCGTTGTCAGACATCGGGAAAAAGTTTTAAGTAGTTGCACGAATAAATTCCGTCGACGACGGTAGAGCTATGTTTTCCTTTTTTTTAAACATTATGATAATTTATCCTTTCTAAAAAGAAAACTTGCAAAAACATTTTGAGCGTTCGCGTGAAATTAATTGTACAAATAATTGTAGAAGCAATTGAGTTACCCTCCAAGCGTTTTCTCAACAGTTTTTAACAAGTTATTATAATTATAAATTATATTTACACAGGTGCATAAATCGTAAAGTAATACGAAATATATTTATCGCAAGAGCCAAAACATCGAAAGTTGTGAAAACGAATCATTCGTTTTCTATAATAGGAATATATCGTCTATGTTAGAAAAGAAAAAGGACAAATTACACGGCGAATTACGAGTCGTAAATTTCTCCTTTGGGAGGAACAAAACTTTGGTTATAAAGAATATTCATACTATAATTCCAAATCAAAATTAATCTACTGTCTCGATCAAGCTACGTATTTCTTCTTTTCAGTATCGACTACACATAAAACAAGCTATTACATTTTATACGATAAAAGACCTGACACCCAACTGAACGCGAGACAAACTTAACCAAACAAACAGAACAAAATTCCTTTTTCCGCAACTAAAGAATTTGTCACGGAAAAAGACGAGATCATCCGATATATATCGATACAGACAGAAGGAGAAAAAGTGGAGATATTCTCACGAAAGAATAGATATTGAGTTCGTCCTCTGTCTCGAAACTTCTAGCTGTCGTACGATACATTGGTCCGCCAGTAGTCTGTGAGGACTGGGGTTGGTATTGGTTTTCAATTTGCATTCTCCCAATAGCCAGCCATGCATCATTCCAAGTTACAAACCAACGAACCAAGCAAGCTACCAGCCTCATTCTCCTTCAGTCGCCACACTTCGCCCACCCCAT
>NT_176667.1:2089307-2106346 GCF_000188095.3 Bombus impatiens | reverse complement strand
CCCCATGGGAGGGGTGGGCATAAAGAAAAAAAAAAAAGAAAGAAAAAAGGAAGCGAAGGCAAAAACATTCTGAACAGAGCGAAGAACCGGGATGACACTGGATCGATAAATATTTGATGGTGTCTAAAAGCAGGTTAATCTGATCGAAGGCTATGTCAGCTATCCATCCTGATCTCGGTGTGTTTTTAGTTTCTCTTCTCTCTTCGTTTCCTGCTTTCTCCTCTTTCTTTCCTCTTATATTTTATCCGCTTTTTTTCCTGTGGCGCTTTCGTTCTGTGTAAGCGCGAGACGATGAATAAATAAGCGACTGAATGGAAATGCGGGTTCAATCGGCACAGGGAATGTCGAAATGCTGGCAAACGCGGAGGAACGAGGAAACAGACAGCTGGATGAACGCGATAAATGTTGGAGAGATCGCTCGTGACAGAGATTATCGATTAAAACGCTGGCGGAGAAATTTTACTTTCGAGTTCTTGTTGGCAGACGCAATAGGTTACGATTGGTTCGATGTATTTGAGTTTAGGTGGACTTCTTGTCTTATGATATTTTGTGAGACCTAAGACTCTGGTACTCTTTTCTCTTTCTTTCTATGTAACCATTTGAATTGTTACGGGAGGCACGACAAACTTATATATTTTGTATTTGATAATTTTTGCAACGCTGATTCTCGGATAAAATTTCATTCTGCAAATTACTTCAATAGTACAAGACAATTTTCCATGTTTACACTAGTCTTTAACCTAACCCTTCTACGAAATCTCTCGAACCTAATTTTTCTTCTTCCCTTAGCTTCTCCTTCTTATTTTACTACTTCTCTTCTTTCTTCAATTGCTCTCCTCTAATTGTTTACTTAAAACACGCAGAACTAAATTCACAAGAAAGGATATCAGGATATCACGAATCCATTCCTCCAATTGTTTTGCACAAAACTTAATCAAAGGATCAGTACCTTGGCCGTTATGCAAATATACGCGCGATACACTCAGGACAAATGAAAAGAAAAAGAGAGACAACGAAATTTATGTTCCTTTAATTAAAAGACGAGAAAATACGGAACGGAGAAGGAAACGAAATGCGGCTTTGTTTTCAAACGCGAAGAAATCACACAGAAACACGAAAGAAACGCCAATCATCCACCGACAAAGATCAACGGAGTTCATTTCGTGCCGAGCACGGTTAATAACGAACCGAGATCCGCCAGTTTTCGCACTCTGCAAAACTTTCAAGGATTCCGAAACTTCTGTTCTCTGGAATGACGCCTCGATGTCGTTCGTGAAAACACAGGAGCTTCTTAATCGGCTACCTCAAAACATAATCTTTTTATTGTCATCTTTAAGCGATGCTATATACTTTCTGTGACATTTTACGGATAACTAGAAGAAGCAAACAATCCTATGAATAAATTTTGAAAGAGAATTAAATTGGAAAAATGAGAATTAGAAGGACTTGTACTATCTCTGGAGTTTATAAAATTATACTGCATTGAAAGTGTTATTATTATTAATTAAAAATGAAGTATCTAATATACGTAGTGAAATGCATATAATTTAAGGATACGGTATATAAGAAAAGAACTGTAAATTCTTTGAGAGACAAAATAAAAACCACAAAGGAACGAGAGACATTAATCAAATTCCTAAACTAAAACGTAGCCTCAAAGAATTTAAACGTATCTGTAGTTTACTTGTACATTTCGTTCATATTTATATTTTATATTTTATTATATTTTCTGGTTTAATGTTTGGAAAAAGAAATGCAGAACCATATAAATTGATATTTGTTTTCATTTTATATTCAATATTGTTATTTAATTACGCAGGGGTATTTGGAAATGATTAGCGTACACTCGAAAAAGAGCCAGCAATATAACCGGTGGTTTGTTGATTACGGTATCGTATTTTAAAGCTTAATAAATAACACTTTGTATATTCAGCGTATACATACGTGGAATGGCCTCGCCGTTTGGTTTATGCATAGCTAACGAATTTTTTACCATAAGGCTGATATATTGTTCCGCCAAACACATACGAGATGTAAATTACTACAAATCAGATAAGCGTTGCACATATGTTAGCGTGGATCCTGCATGGAAATAGTTTGTGGATTTTGTAAATGATATAGAGTGCATTTTTCAATTTTATCATTTTGATTATTCTATCACGTAATGGAACGTTCTACGTTCCAAACAAAATTCGAAATATTTTAGAATATTATTCTCAGAGACATTACTTTGTCCAATTATCTTAAGATGTTCCTTTAAACTTCCACTGGTTTTAGTAAATAAAACCTCTCTCTTTACGAACAAAGAACTATCTCTCAAAATTTCATAAACATTTTAATTTGAGCTGCACTTTATAAATAAGTAATTACATTAATGCGTTATTTCAGACGTTAATGTTTTTAAGGAAGATATTATTCGTTATAATAACTATTTAAATTATGATTAAACTTAACAAATTCACTTGGCGAATACTAAACTCCTTCCGTTACTTCGATTATTTCAACTAGGAAAAGAAACGAATGTTCCTTCGATTCTGTCGATAATTATCCACGCTGTTCTAATTATATTTAGATCAATTTATTCGATCAATTGAAAACATTTGTTTCAATCGTGAAAGGTACAAAACTTTTGTTAAGAACTACGAACAAGATCGTAAAGAATTCTTAGCGGAAAGAATTCGTAAACAATTTCTAATTTCTTAAAAGGGTATCTAGAATATTGGAAAGTAAAAATATGGTTGATTCTTTAAGAAGATAACAAATATCGCCTTTGATCATTAACTTCTACATTCTACTGATACCTTACATCATTACTAATATCTAATCTTATTTTATTTATTCGCTAGTAATGTGCCATCTTGCTCCAACTCGACCAATCTATCCAGATACTTAAAAGCGAATACTCTCGTCGTTGGTGACGTAAAATCTTAAGAGACAGGTCAACGGTCGGGCAATACAAACGCTTTCGCTTCGAACCGCGACCAGCGTGAATTCACGAGTAAATTTCAGCTTCGGAGTCGGAAATTCACTGGACCGTTTCCAGCGATGTGCTACCGGTCTCTCTCGGCCACTGGTTAAACACAATCTAATTTAATCCTTTTAAACCGTCTAATCCCCGGGAAACCATTCAAATAAATACACAATTGTGCACGTTACGCGGTGCATTTCTCCATTTATCTTTTTCCTCGTTCACCCTCTTTGTACGTCATTTGTTTCGTCTCGTCTCGTTCCGTTTCCTATCGTCTTCCTTTTTGTCGATCGTTTTACCTGTTCCCCCATTCACCAACCGATAACTCTAGCGTTCTCGCTGGCTTAACGTGTACGATTTCGCGTGATTTTGCCCCCTTTATCCTCACTCTGTTTTCTATTCTCGATGCTACTTTCTCAAGCAATCGAATCCTCTTGCAAGGTACCTTGCTGCTTCTACTCGGTTTGTATCGTCTTCCTTGGTTCTGCCGAATCCCGCTTGCGTTCCATTCTTATAGATTACTATCGTAATTGTGCTTTATTGTTATCTCAAATCCTGGTCAATTGTTCATCGATTTAAATCAATCAGTGGGACCTTCAATTTATTGGGAAAGGGGATGGAGCATAAAATGGAGAGAACATGTAATCTGTTAGATAAATTACTAATTTACTTTCATGGAGAAAATGTAAAAGTTCTATCTTTTCTTCCTAGGTTATTTTATTATCTTGTAGATTATCGTAAGTGGTGATTTAATAATTTGTCACTTGTCTGTATCTTTGAAACAAATTATTGCAAATGGAAGCAAGTTGAAATAGTAATGATGTAAAATATTACCAACATTGATTACGACGTTTATATTATAAAATACTAATGTTTAAGAGAGACATGAATATAGAATATTGCTAATACTTAACGCAATATCAATTTTAAAATATTAAAATGCTTGAAATATCAGTAATATAACTATAGAGTAATGGTAACATTAAGAACGGTGTAATATTTATACAATATGATGTTATTTTTGTATATCTATATAATTGTATTCTTTGGAAATTCTAAATATATTTCTTTACCTACTTCTCTGTACAATTACCTATTCAAACGTACATATGTTTTATCGATTTCTCGGTTCCTAGGGCATTTTTATATTTATCCGCTATCTACAGCTCTATTTATCTATCTACACGACAAACATAGCAAGTATTTGAGAAATTTTCCGTTGAAGTACTCAAACGTCGAACAAATAAAAAGCACGGTCGGGTAAAATAAGAAAAATCAAACTTGCGTTTGGATTACATATATCGGAAGATTATTGCCGTATTATGGCAATCAATATGAACGTAGGAATGAAAAATAATCGTGCGATCAACTAATTTTTAGACCGTAGGCATTATTTTATTAACTATAAATCACGCTTCGATACAGTTCTATTTTGCTTGCTGAAAATTGAACTGTTTCAATTTATCGTAAATAACCGACGTTCTATCGTGTTTATTGATATTGTGTCCGACTATATAGTCGTTTATCTACTTCATTCCAGATCTGTCCATCATGTTATTGACCTTTCGATATTACTTCTTTTGTTTCCTCCGCCTCTTCCATCTAGTAATTAATTTTCCCTATTGTTTTACATAATTGCTTGTAAACCTTCGCTTTCAAAGTCTATGGAAACGAATATTTTTAGTGTTCATTTATACTTTCCAATCTCAATTAAAATACAAATAAGCAAATACCTTTCCAATTTTAGGGAGAGAAGCGTTAGAATACAGATATACCTCGATAAACGGATTGAGATAACGAAGAGACGCATGTAACAGTTTGTTTATCAAACAAAGAAATGTAAATTCTCACCCCAAGTTCGCAAATTATTTCTCTCTTTACGAGGAAATAACGTTTCCTAAATGTTTTAATAGCTAAATGTTTTAATATTTCCTATTTTCTCAATACAAAGAAATGTTATCAAAAAATCATTCTGCTCGGTATTTCCAAGTTACCTTCCCCATTTCTCTCAAAAAAAGACGCTCACACAAATTAAGATTTTCAGCAATCAAACCGTCAGCCACAAACGAAACGCTCGTTCCTTCGTACCACTAATTTTATACACTAATTTTTCCGACGAAATACAAAAGGCAGATAAAAAACTCCGAAAGAAAAACGTTTGCAACTTTCTGGCCGACTGATCAGTTTGCCTGGAAACTCCACGGAAAGACTACAGCGGCTCGTTAGCGAGTTCCGGCAAGTTTTACAACCTTTTTTTTTTCACGCGAACGTCATTCAGTCGGCTGATTTTCACCGAAACTGGTCGGTATACGTGACTTAATCCACATTTTCCCTCTGCACACCGGTTTTCGTCGTTTCTCTATCCCAATGGAAATTGCCCGATCTAATTTCCCCTCAAACGAGCATCCGCGCGAAAGCCTCTCGAGGATGAACGCGAAACGATTTTCCACTCGGCCGGAATAGAAGGCGATACGACGCGCGTATTTACTTAACTCGAACCGTTTTTCCGCCTACACTTGGACGAGGACCCGCCGCTCCGTTCTCTCTTTACATCCGTGTCGATCGGTTTTCATACCCGATTATTGTGTTATTTTCACTTATTCAGAATACGCTAACAATGAACACGATGTCCAGTGAGATTAGGGTCGCGACGATTGTTTCGTGGTAATAGACAGACATCGAATGAAACTGTTAAAATTTCCAAATAGTTATGAAACGATAATTTTTTGATTATTACCTTCTTTTTCTCAAGAAAACAGTTACACAGTGAAGTGTATCTACTGAAAGTTTTATTCCATATATTTTTGCATAAATAGAAAATTTATATTTTCGTGCAAGTAGAAAAAGATAAAACGTCTGTTTTGTTTGAAAAAGAAATTAAATTTGTACTTCCTTAGCGATATTATTCCTAAAATAAACAAGTTGCAATACGTAATTAATCGGTTTTTGTTTCGTTGAATTTTCCTCTAATTGTTAGTGGAAATAAAACAATTAATACAAAATCACGACGGAATTAAAGTGTCGACGTACAAAGTCGTCTTAAAATAAAAAGGAAATAATTGAAACGTTAAGAGTTCGGTAAATTACTGTTATTTATAACAGTCAACAGTTTCATTCGATCCCTGGTAATAGACATCAAAGTGGTTTCAATGTTGCATGACGGTTTAGGTGGCTCAAGCAGAGGTAAAGGAACGTTTGTTGAATCAGTTGCGGAGATCTGGATGTTGACTGGAGCTGGGAATTTTAGGAGGGAGTGATTGTTTTGTCTGACCGAGATAGGGATTTTAGGTGAGACTCGACGTTGCTTTAGGTTTAGAGTAAGTGAGTGTTACTGGTTACGTAGTTCTACAATGATTTCTATCTGGTTTGACGATGGAAAGGGATGATGTCTCTATCTCTCTGTGTTTCTTGAGGCTATTTGAGAATTTAGATATTATCAGGCAAGGGTTAGGAGGTTTACAAATACAATAAGAGATCAAAGCGATGGTGGTATCCTCATAGAGGCTGTCTCAGTTGATACAATTATCGTGTGTTGAAATTGCGGCATGTAATTGAAGAGATATTTCGATTATCCCTTAAATGCATAATATATCTCTATTTGTACGTTCTACACACCAGTCTTTTGGCAACAAATTCTTTTTTCATATAAAACAATGCGAGGGGTTTTAAAAATTCGATTGTTTTATGGTGAAGTAATAGACGCACCACGTTTTTTATTTTATATTATTTTGTCGAATTACGTATGATCCATTTTGTTCTGTCGAGATAAACAACGCGATATTTCACAGACTTGGTTTCACGTTTGTACGAAGATGCACTGTTATAAAAAAACCTTTGCGAAAGAAAGATACTTTTCCGACAACCTAATACGTATAGATTAAAAACTTTAAGATATTTCATTACATTTGGAAAAACCGTGTATTTAAGAGTTCATTAAATAACGAAAGAAGGAATATTTATAAGCAATTTATATCAAAATCATTATCTTTATTAAGTTTTGAACCCTTGATATCTCCGATTAAATAACGAAAATGAAATTTCTCTATCTACGAACCAATTTCAACGAAGCAATGGAAAACTACACATGGTAATCCGACGCTTCTTCATTTTAATTTTACCAATGTTTTATTTCTATCTCGTGATATAGCAAGATACAAGGAAAATATCAACCGTAGGTATTCTTTCCAGTTACAGGATTTCTAATCCCTCCGGATTTCCTCTTTTCTGGACATGTTCCAGGAAATAATTTGACGAGCTCCAGCTACCGAGAATCTAGTATCCGTTTTGAGATCGCCGGTGGAAAACGTGCAACAACTATCGCATTTTTCCTTCGTTTATCTTTCACAGTGAATATCACAATGCTTTCATATTGTCATAGATGTTACGATCTTTTACCATTATTATTGCGATTACGAAAACCCTTGGGGGAATAATCGCTGCACTATGGCAAAGTTAGTCGTAGAACTCCAATTTCAGGAAGATGTAGTTACTTTCTAACTATACATACTGTATATGTACAGTTCTGTACATACATACACTGTTGGCCACAGATATTAAGATACTTACTTTTCTAGAAAGTAGTAACAAATTTTATTTTATTTCGTATTTTATACATCAGAAGCTACATATGTATGTATTATACGAACGAAATTACAGAATTATAAAAAAATAACGAGGAAATAGAAGTAATGAAAAACATGGAATTTGTATTAAATATCAGCAAGTATCCTAATATTAATAATATTCGTAACTGGCAGTATATATGTACATCGTTGATATACTAATACGAGATATATTTGAATATAACGTGAACAATCACTATATCAAGGAGTATAGTAATTACTGTAGTAATATTCTAGGATATTCTTTTCTTCTATAATTATTCCATTTTAATTAAAGTACTACATAATATGCTATTGTATTACAATAGAAGCTAGAATACTATTCTGTTAATACAATATGATTGGAATGTTTTGTAACGCGTTAATGTATATTGAAGTATAAGAAACACAGTTTTATTTTATTAATTAAAAAAGGAGAATTACGTAAAGAACTATATCGCAACAAACCGTACGGATTTTGATACGATGTATATTTTCCGGCAAAGTTTTTCATTTTTCTCTAATATAAATTACGGCATCAATCATAAGAAATACAATTTCGACATGTAAAGTATAATGAGTTAAAATAAGGTTAATATATCATTTCTCTTGCTATCCTAATTGTAACAGTTTCCAATTCGAAACAAAGTAATCGCGAATAGAACAATTAATGTCGGCCGTCATTAATCATCTGTTCCACAACTACAGCAATTCATAAATGTAATAAATAATATAGTACGTACTAAAACCATGATGTATCAATCTAAAAGTGATAAACGAGCAAGATGTTACTCATTTTAGTGTCCACTGTACCATAGATACATATCATAGATATCACAGCTGCGAGTAATAGTTACGTGAACTAAATAGTAAATCACTTAACTTGCATGTAATTACAAAAAGAAGATATTCAAACTATCTTGGAACTTCAAAGTTATTTTAACTTTATTTGGATCATTGCAAAATTTATCATTTTTCCGACAATTTCTGAGCGATTGATTTCCAACATTTTTTATTTAAAAAGACTAATCTATTCGTGGAAAGAATTAAAATTATAAAACTGATTAGATACGAACATTCAATTGTTAGAACAAAAGAATCTTGAACAGTTTACTATGTATAATAATTTTTCCACGCAAAGAATATATAAATTACATTTATCTCTCACAAGTGATCCTATCAGTTCTAAATTTTTAACTCATCCGGCTTAAAAAATCTCTAAGAGTTCTTACAAAATCAATAATTTATTTGAGTATCCTTCTCGTAAACTTTCAAACCGAATCCATCAACTTTATAGTATCAAATCACAGTCTCACAAATATTTGTGTCATTTGCAAACTGTCAGACTACTCAACTTGAAAAATTCCTAAACTCCCTCAAGACGTCGATATCTGAATATCATCTGATCAGTCTCCGCATCAACTGATCGATTTAAAACGGCCATATTTACCATATTATTTCAATCTAAATCACAGCTAGTTCTGGCAAATAGTTCCGTCAGTTTTTAACTTATAATTCATCTGATTTGATAACACGCTTTCAAACTAACTACAGTCTTTATGACATTTCTAATCCAATCCAAATCACCTGGCAACGTTATCGAAATTAGTCGGATTCATGGAAATCCACGTATCTGCAATCTCGATGCAGGAGACACGCCTTATCAAGAAGTATATTAGGGTAAGCGAGCGCCTAACGAACCTGTCGAGGGACACCGGCTTTTCTGCGAATGACCAAACGATGATGAAGCGCGGGCAACACGCATGACACACGCGGCCATATGCGCGCATCGGAGGCAAAGGTAATTAATCTAAAGGGCATCAAACGAACGGGGCAGCGAGCAGTCGCCGGACGTGACAAATTGCCTGGACGAGGACCTTCGTCGACGTAGCAGCCACACCGGACGGTTCCAGTTGCCACACCGTTTCGACGTGCGAAGCTTACAGCCTCTGTGGCCGCGTAGCCAATCCGCAAGCGGAAGTTGAACGCGCGCGGAACGTCGAGCCGCGTAATGCCACTACCCGTTGACAACTTTTGTTACCGATATGTCCGCGGTTTCGTTCGCGTTCGTTCGACTATGGCCCGTGTCCAAATCCAATTACCCCCAGTCTGTGTTCGTCCCGTTTGCCTTCGAAAAAAAAAAGAGAACGTACGAGGGAATGAGAAAATGTAGTAATACGCGTGGGATCGAATACACCGTGCAGGGAAAATGATGCGCATGTATACACGACTATGCGAAGAAAACAAAGGGACATTGAGAGACGAGTCATTAACCAAATTTGTGTACTACTCATATTTCGTATACTCGTAGAGTAGGATAGAGCTGTCTAGTTGAAGTAAATGTGAAAATTAGGTCAAAATAGGATTGTCAAAATTAGGCAAAGAAACTTGATTTCTTTGATTATCGAAGATGTAAAATGGAAAACACGAAGAAGAAAAATCTGGCACAGCTAATTCTCGAGCGAATAACATTACATACCATAACGAAGACAGCAAGCCAATTTACTAGGTTTCCTATTATTTTCTCTTAACTGTTAAGGTAATACTGTGATGCACGATGCATGTACGCGTGTTTATTTCTCTCTTCAAATAGAATTCAGTTTATTATAGTCGTGCAATGAACTTGATTTACTGATATGCGAGAGCTGGACCGCTCGTAACCTATCTGCTTCCACGTTCAGCCAGGTGATCGAGTACTACTGTGATCGTAAAACTCGCGGGGTTGTAAAAACTTCATCTAGACGAATAGAAGGGTCCTACCGTAATTCGCCAAGAAATTCAAGAAATTTATCTTTATACCAACAGCCATGGAACATGCTGAGAAGAAGAACCGAATCAGTTTGAAAGTTGTTTGCGAAGTAACCCCCTCGCCAAAATATTTCGTCAGGTCAGGAGCAACATATCGATCGCGTTCACAACGACCCTTCTGCATGTCCTCTATAGGATCTTCCTTGACAAATTCAGAAATCATAAAACAATGCCTGATCTCTTGGGTGACAAGCTTTCTCTTAGATATTGCCAGATAGATGTCACGAATTTTCAATTTTTTCACGAGCAGAAGAATAATACGTTCTCGCGTTGAATAAACGTTCCATATGATTTTAGAATCATTTTGATATTATTGTCTCAAAGGACCTTAAAATGTTTAAAAACTTCATCCAATAGTGTAAAAAGGCCTCGTAATGTATAATCTGAAATATATACCTTAAAGTCTACTTCGGGATAATTTTAAGATAATTCTACTATTTGAAAATATTTTAAATAACTATACAGGAAATACTGAAGTTCTTTAATTCTTACATTTTGACAACGAATTTACGATTATATCGAATGACTGGTGGAAACAAAATATACAGCCTTTATAGAACAACTTAAATACCGAGATTTAAATAGAACAAAATGAAGCTGTGTCTCGTTTCAATCACGTTCGCGTTCCTCAAACAGACAGTCAAGAAAGCTACCCCATAAGATGCAGGAAATCGCACTGCAACCCAGAAACTAAGCGGCTACGAAATAAACAAGATGCTTTCGATGCAAACGACCGCTGAATTCAATCCGCAAGTAACTTTCCACAAAACCTAACGTTTCCTTCGCCGTGGTAATCGATGGAGAACGGTTCATTTTCAACGAAATCGCCTTGTTAATGAAAAGTTCTGCGCGATCGAAATCCTCGACTTTTCTGCGACGAACTTCTTGTTCTGATACGCGAGAATTCGTTCCATCACAATGAAATTGAATGCCACTGAAACGATACAAAAAAAAAAAAAAGAAAAATGAAGAAGCTATATGGCGATGATATCGAAGCTCGTACGATCGTTGGATGCTATTCGCTCGAGGTTCGCCCGTTTCGCGCGAAGATTATGCAAATCTCCGTGGAAATCCAGTTGGGAAGAGAACAAAGTCGAATGAGAATAGCTGAAGGAACTGCCGCGACGTAGATAGCTTTGCATTTTTGCTACTGGTAAGATCAAGCGTCTGTTTTTAGTTAGAGTGAGAGATATCTGTATCGTTTCTGGAAGTCATATTATCAGCGAAAAATACGTGCGTCCTCCTTGCGTAGTTGGAAATAAATTTAAATGCAAATGTTAAATAAGTGCGAAACGAACGTTTGTTCAGAGTAATGATTGCGCAGTTCTGATTTAGTGCAACCATATCTCCGTTGATAGAGTATTTGCAAATATTTGCGAAGATCGCGTCTATTGTTCTGTTTGCTTGGCTGAGTTTGTATACTTAGCTTGCAAATAGTGTTACGACACCTTTAATAGTTGGGTAATTAGATTGAAGAGATATGTTTTGATAAGTTATTGTTGGACACGAAATATTGTTCCATTCTAACTTCGTTACAAGGATAGCAACTATAATACAACTATAATTTTCTAGAACAATGTATAATATGAACTTGATAGATGCTTGAGCAAATGCGATTTCGCTACCGTAATTCAATTAAAAATACGAACAGTTAACACATTTTCTGCTACAAAAATATACACACACATTCTTCCATCGGAAATATCTTTATTTTGCGCAATAATATTCATTTCAACACACTGTACATTACCTTTTTTCATCATCTCGGTCCTTTACTGAAACTCAAAAACACAGAAACGCAATAACCAACAACATCACATACTTAGATGGTTGATGCAATCTGTATCTACGTCAGTAATAACAAAAGAGACTAAAATTAAGGAAATTCCTCTAAAAATTACATTTTTCAAAAGTAGTCAGACTTTCAAAAGCTTCTTCCGTTTTGACATACGGAGGAAAATTTCGTGGAATGGCATCGATCGTCGAGCACGTAACATTTTTAAAAAATGAGCGTCCACCGGTAGACGCAAGTGGCACAAGGGCGGCGCAGTCATACGCACAAACCGGTGATGAACGCGTAGAAACGTGGCACGTGAACCAGGAAATACGACGTATTTCCCGTAAGTTCCGCGACTCGATTTATCACTGGGCCACGCCATCGGGAGTGCTGTCGCGACGAGACTTGTTATCCGTAATTACTCGACTCACAGTGGAGCACCGTTTCTCAAAGTAGACAGACCGGACACCGAATGGAGAAGTTTATTGGAACGGGATTCTCCGTTGAGCGTGACGGACCGCGATGAACGCTGTTTTTAATATCCGTTTTGCGTTCGCGAGCGTTTCCTCGCGCTTGCTTTCTGTGTTTCCACAGGATATTGTTCTACGAGTTTTATTAACGTCTCTTTTTCTTTTTTGTAAAGAAATATCAATTATAATCTACTCTTTCGAGATTAATCAGCAGTTTCTTCGGTGATTAAAGGTTTTGTTGTTGCATATGAAAATTTTACGTTGTTTATTGCGTGACATATTCGTGGTTCAACCTATCAAAAACACGATCAAAAACCGAAGAACAACAAGTACGTCGATTTTTATTGTATTTCTATATTTCGCAAAGTTAAAGTTACTAAATTGAATAAAAGGTTATAGACCCCTGTGAGGTTTTTGAAATTGTAAAATAGACGTTAAACTTGGATTTTTATTAATAGAAAAGATGGAGCGAAATAGCTTGGATTATGTCGCTTATGATAGTACATGTTCAACTTCGATTGGAAGATTCTTCTCTTAAATTTTTGATGTGTATGTTTTTGGAACGATCTTCGACTTTTTCTAATTATTATTACATCTAGGATAGAAATCGCCTTTAGAGTTTGTTCTTCTGGTACTTGCTTAAATCATAGTGTGAAGATACGTTGATCGTATGAAATTATTATTAAGCAATTGAACTTTGAAATTAGGGCACTAGAGCCGTTCGTCATCAGGAGGGCGGCTCTAGTCTAAGGCTCTTCGGTCGACAGGAATTGCCCCATTACCATATGTATATAGATGTTCCTCAATTATAATGTCTTTAATTGATTTCGATCAGTATCAAATAGCTGAAAGATCAAGAGATATTATCTAGCTAAAATACTCTATAAAATAGAACTTTCTACATCATTCTTACAAAAATTTTAATTTTATTGAAGTATATACATAATCCCAAAATAATTTTTATCTAATTTTATCTAAATGATCCAACATTTAAATATCAGATACCACATATATATATTAAAAAATTTTAATATTAGAAAAATAGAAAAAAAAGACGTAATAGCAACTCGGGAATTAATTATTCAAAAAACCACATACACCTAGCCCTGTATATTAAATTGCCCTATGCCAGAGGGTGTAGTAACGTTTATCATCAATTTTGTTCTCTAACGAACACTTCGATATGCATGTACTGCGATATTTATATCTCCTCTAGGATTTCGAGTTAATCTTGCTCTTCCAACTCGTGAAATTTCGTGCTCGAATTTTCACATAAAATTTCTATAAGCCACTCGTAGAAATGATGGCAAAAAGTACTACGAAATATTATGCTCTATACAATATTTCGCCCAAAAGCTTCCCTTCTTCTTGTAGTATATATAATATAGTAATTAGACTGCAGATGTTTACTCGTACGTATCTGCAGCGAATTTAATCCTTTCGAGATTAATGGTAATACGTCCCGAAGTAACTTTTAGAGAGATTGGTAGATTGTTATAACTATACTGTGGAAATTTATGCAAATTCATATTTTTATGAAAATAATTAGGAAAGTAGAACCCGGATAAAAAATTTTTTTAGCCATCAAATATTATAACGAGTGGGTATTGCAGTTTTTATACTTTATGTATATTCGCATATTACGTGTATTCGCAGAAGTCGAATCAAAGAATCAAGTCATAATCGTCGATCACTTATTTCTACTCCTTCCACCGCAACTTTAATCGCAGACGCGGCTGGAAATATCTGCGTCGTAATTACGATTGTAACAGCTTCCTGAACCAATTAAAATTTAATACAGTCCGGAAAATTTATCAAAGTAAAATTGGAAGGAAATCGAGAGGAGGTCGTAATTAGGTGGGCGTATTCCAATTAATCCTTAAAGCAAACCGTCGGAGAACGGGAATGAAGATGAACGACCACCTAGTCATCCGCTAAACGATCGCAATCAACGATAGCATGTATGAAGGACTCGTGATACGAATATTGCACATAGTCGACCTATACTACACGGAAATGCAGGTTAGGTTCATCCATCTCCTCCTACCACATCTATTGCCTTTTGAATTCTTTCACTGAATAATTTTTAAATCTTGGTTGCAACAGCCACTGAAACAATGCTTACTGAATCATCTATATAGAGATTGCAAAATGACCAACTGTTTGAACAAACAGAAACTTCATTTACAAATCTATGTTACAAATGCTATATCTCTGTTGCCTCTTACACTATATTAATGACATTTTACAATAAATAATCAATCGGATTCCTTGTTGCCTTACCGAGCAATCTTCTCATCTCTGCACGGTACAACCCTACTTCAAAAATAAAAAGAAATAAATATACGAAAGATAGAGGAAGACCAACTAAACTGAATTACAAACTAGGACGGTTCCAAGATAGAGGAAACGATTTTATTACGCAAATTAAAAGTAACTAGAATCAGAGAACAGTTCTTCATCCATCTCTTAATTCCTCAAGCCCTCGTTCAGTTGCTCGTTCTCAGCATTCCATCGACGTTACAATATGCGTGGCACATCGTAATCTATGAGCTGGACACTACCTAGGCGACCACCGGCAACGATGATATCAAATGTGATTGACGCGTTGCCCGTTCCACAATCTCAATCCCGTTTCGCGCCATACTATCATCACCGTGAATTGCACATCGGAATACGTACATACATACGTCGTGCTGCTGGAATTTGGAGCAGGTTGCACGCGATTAACCTTCTGAATGACGAATGATCACTGAGCAGAAACTTAGATGACGAGAATCTTTGGTGCTGGAATCTCGATAGAGCTCAGATTGAGAAAGGGGAAAGTGATTGGAGATAGTGTACGAGCTGTGTGTAGTAAGTGATACGATAAGCAGTAGAGTATTCTTGCAATGGTCAGACATTCGCCCTCTGACGATGAGTATGGGCATTGTAAAACGTTAATATCAGTATCTTTACAATATACTGGTATTCAAAATTATATAAAATGGTTGAAATTTGAACTTTGATTAGGATTGTTAGCTACTTTGGTAGAAGCAACATGGCCCTTTGGCAGAGAATTTAAATGTGTAGGGAGTTTATTAAGTTTGCACGAAATTATAATACAAACATGCGTCAAATCTTATGTACATAACAGACTTTCAAATTTTCGAATTTTTAAATTTTCAAATTCTTAAATGTTGTTTCGTAGTTGAGAACTTTCAAACTTTCATACTCTCATACTTTCATACTGTTAAACTTTTATGTTTCCGAACTTTCAGAGTGCCAAAATTTCCAAATTTCTAAATTACCAACTTTACAAATTTTTAGACATGTAATATCCTCAATTTACAACGTAATTTTGAAAATGTACTTATTGTATTTTGCCTTAATGTATTGGATCTGTCATCTTCGATTATTAAATTTTTAACATCTCAAATTTCAAATGTTTCCTCGTCCAATCCCCAGACGTCGAATCAATTGCGCTAGAGAATTTTATACCTCGACCATTGTGTGAAAGGAAAGTGATTCGAACAAGGCTATCAGTGACATCATACTTGGCACAATCCACATCGTCGTCACACAGAACACTCGTTTCGCACACGCAACGACGCGCCAGCAGGATTATCCGTAGACCGCGTCATTGAAACGGATTGCAACCACATCTCTAATTTCTTAGCCACACAGAAATACACACTCACACGTTTGTGTGTATGCGAGCGTGTGTGCGATATATAGAAGGACCGAGATCGGGCAAAGCATCGATTCCACCGATGATTCGCCAAAAACTGATTCATACTGTTTGCCTATATTCGCTCTGTTTACCAACGTGTTCCCGATTCTGGGTCAATCTCGTTGGAGAACTTCGTGCTTTTGCGGTTATTAGCAAGAGAGGTTGTTATTAAAGATTCAGACCTCCGCTGACTACTCCCTCCTATTACCTCCACGGATTTGCCCATGGATCAAAATTTTGCGCCGTGAAACGTATGCTGTGTCGCAATAAGGTCGTAACACATGAAATATGACTTGTTAATAGTATGTCGGGTTTACATTAGAATTAGTGTTAGGGGTGTGAAGCGAATCTTCGTTTGAATTACACGTCGTCGTTATGCAATAGAGAAGACATTGTCTAGTGCAAATACGATTAACATAGAACCGGACAAGTAACCGTGGTAATTAGATACTCGAGAAACTAATGACAATGATCCTAGGTTCAATAACGAATCCGCAGACAACGGGACGGTAGCCGTACGCACTCGCAAAGATCTAAGTCGAATTCTGTGTCAATGGTCGCTGGCGTTAATTTCTTTTTCTGTCAATGAGACCGCAAGAGAGAATGACTTTCCGTCCCGGTGACACCCCAGAGGAAAACTATGACGGGGTGTGTCTAAGGGCACGAGATCATCGGATTCGTCGGGGATATCACACGTTCGGAA
>NT_176667.1:2035749-2088760 GCF_000188095.3 Bombus impatiens | reverse complement strand
CGTGCCGCTACAAATCTTTCTTTTAAGGAGAGCTATAGGGTTACTCAATGCCTTTGTTAGATGGAGAGTTCGTCCCGTTGACCGCGGCTACGTTCGGCGACTAATTGTCGCCTTGAGCCCAAGCTCATTGTCACAAGTCTTAAACAAATACAATTGGGTAGAATGACGGCAAACCGTTTAATTACAACTGTGTTTAATTGCAATATTTTTATGGATTTTCCCGAGGTTT
Source organism: Bombus impatiens (assembly GCF_000188095.3). NCBI lineage: Eukaryota > Metazoa > Arthropoda > Insecta > Hymenoptera > Apidae > Bombus > Bombus impatiens. Next base: position 2,088,531 of record NT_176667.1, on the reverse strand, counting down.
CAGAGGGAAGGCACCGGTGTCCTCTTATCTCCGACATATATATATGTCGAGTTAAGATTGGAATTTTGGGCGCGTAACAACTCTTAAGGTTGGAATTTTGGGCGCGTAACAACTCCTCGCGTGGATTAGCCATCGTTTCACAAAGCCGAGATTATATTTACACGTATATACAAGCCTATCACAAAACTTAACAAATAATAAGTCTAATGAATAATAAGTTTGATGAACAATGAAGTTAGTGAATAATAAATTGGACTGATAATTAAGTTTAACAGATGATAGGTCTAATGAATAATAACTTTAACGAATAGTAAGTTTAACGAATAATATGATTTACAGTTTCAGAGGGAAGGCACCGGTGTCCTCTTATCTCCGACAAGTATTTATGAGACAAATAATTTTTAAGTAGTATTTGGTGTCAATGTACTCAAAGTGTATTAGTAAATTACTAAATATCATATTTCTACAAAGCATTTTCTTAGTTGTCTGATTTACGAAGGTTATTGCCACTTGAACATTCGTAAAACAGTGACTGTTGTAAATTGGTCTAAACTTCTCTTTTATTTTAATATATTTTTAATCAATCACACATATTCAAATAAACACATTGATAGATTTTGTTGCAGAAGTATTAATATATTTCAAAATTTATATTTACAATGACGAAACTCGCGACCAAAGATGGAATGGCTGACTATCGTATGGATATTCTACTACGTATCGCATCACTTACTATAGCCCGTACTAAATTTTGATAATCGTCATTCGATATTATCTTCTTTCTTACTCTTCTATCTTATCAGCCTTTTAAGTTCATGCCCAATAAATTATATAAAATTCGAAACTTTTAATATTCAGTATCTCATTATACGAAAGAGATTTTGAGAGTATGAGCAATTAATCGGTCAAATTAATAACAAGATTATATTCAAATGTCATTTCAGAAAATCCACTACGCTCTTCGAAATTAATCCAACTTTTAATGCATCGTAAAGGAGAGGATAACCATTAAACTTGCGTCACGACGAGCATCAGCGTGTATATCATCAGATTTATACTATAAATCTATGGTTTATAGAGTCGTCGACCATCTCGTTTCTCGTACCACGCTTCGTCATTAGGCAACAGTAATAACGTTAATTGTCCATACATCTCCGGATAAAATCGACAACACTCAAAAGAAAATCATGCGCTTTGGGTTCTTTGCCTCGGAACATTTCTCTCTTCCCTTCCTTTCTTCTTTTTTTTTTTTTTTTTTTTTTTTGAGTGAAACGTTTAAAAAGCTCGTTCTAGAACCCCAGCTTTTATCTCGTGTCTGCAATTTTTTGCGCATCTTCATTCTGTGCTTTCAGCTTAGTTCTATACATAGATATATATCAAGGCGATGTCGATCGAATGATTTTATTTGATCAATTTATAGATCTCAAGGGAAGGTGGAACTGGTGAAACGTGCTCCTTGGAGATTTTCAGACGACGTCCGAGCAGAGTTGAAACTGACGATCATTTCCTTTTAGTGTTTTGACGAAGTTAATTTTCTATGAGCCACTTCGACTTCCGTTCACTTCGAACGGAAAAGACTCCATTTCCACGTTTGTCGCGTAATGGAACAAATTCTGCTGTCAAGTGTCAAAAATGCGTTTTTCTTTGCCCTATACGTAGGCTCACGGTGGTGTTCAAACACTTCGACAGAATTTCTCATAAATATATCATGTGTGTTATATGAAATATTAAAAAATTTCTTTAGCACAGCTGTAAGACCCAACTCGAAAATATATATATGAAAATTACCTCAACAACTTCTTAAAATATTGTTATTTATTAATTATTAATCTCCTTCTGTTATTCGTTAATCTCTCTAATTCAATCACACCGATGTCTTCAACATAAATAGGTATGATACATGATCGAGATGCAGTTAAGTTCGAAATTTCGTAGAAATTAAAACTCAGCTAAAGAGGAAATGATCGTTCTTTTTTGAAACTGTAACTGCACGATATCCCATTCGTAACGAAACGAGTTTCGATCGATGCAACGTAATTATTCGCATCTCGTTAATCCACGTCACGTCGCGCCGACGGATATTTCATAAATCACCGACGGTCGTGTGTGCTTTGCAACGAAAGAAAAAAAAAATAGAGGGAGAAAGGAGAGAAAAAGAAAAAAGTAATCGGCGAAATGATGCGCTCGTCAGCGAGCAAAGTTACTTGTCAAATGGTAGCCACATTGTTTTACGATCTCAGCGGCACCGGGACGAAATTAATCGGCTATACTGTAGCCACGGTTCGGACATCGACGATTAATTTCTCGTTTTATAGCTTCTCGATGTAGATTAATTAACTTTGAACAGCACTGGAGGCATTCGACTTTCTGTCAGTTTAGTAGATTTTTCACGAGAATAGATTCTCGAATTATGGGGAAAAATGGTTAACGTATTTGGTGACATTATCAATTGACTTAAATTATTAGTACTGTATCGATCTCTCGATTAGCTTTATTTCATAACGATTGAATATGCCATAGTACATTTCTCCTAGTAATTACTCAAGATTCTTTATTCATACGAAGATTAATATTATTCACACTTTTTAATCCAAAATTCGTATTGTAATTTAAATGACAGTTTACGTTACTTCACTAATTAATTTTTTATTTGTCTTGGTAATTAATAATATTATTAAAGGCTCTCGCATTATATGGAAAATAATTTTTCAATTAATTTTACGATCGCACAAACTTAACATTTGCCGCTTTACTTCCTTCCGATATCTGAACCCTTGTATAAAGATATCTTCCGTTAAAAAAGTAATCCGGTTACGAAAGAAACTACCAAACTTCGAAAAACGATCCAACGATGTCATAAAACGCGGTAGGACCCTCGAAGCTAGAAGACAATTTTCTCTCCCCGATAATGGACAGATTTTCCGCTATATCTGCACGATACGAAACGAATTTCCGCAATAATCGACGACACAATGACGCTTAAGCTTCCGGCCCGTTCGCTATTTATTAGACGGAAGCGCAACGCAGAGGCAGAACGACATTTATATTCATAACGAAACCAGTTCCGTCCCCGTTTCGTGCCGCCGGCGATATTTACCCTCGGCAAATATAACATAGAAATCATTCACCGAATCGCCTGTTCCCCCCACACTCCTACTTTCCAATCCTTATTCTTATTCTCGCGACCCCTGCCATTCTCGATTCCATATCGCCCGTGCATTCCTTCAGTTGTTGATTCTTCCCTTCCGGATATGAAAGAAACGTATACATAGGAAACTAAGTTTTCGGATTCAATAATCTCAAACGTATCCATATAATAGTCAACTCATTGTCCTACTTGGAATAATTGTACACGTTACTATTACTGACATTAATTCATAAAGTATTCAATTTGTCTGAACAATTTATCAATTCGTTTCCAATGCTTTCGTTCATCGCACAAATTCGACTATACGCGTCGATAAATTTTGTTCTTAGAAAAATGCTCCTATAATGAGGATAAAGTAAATGTCTGACTGGTCGTGGTGTTTTCTACTGGTCGCGCAAGTATTTTTACTTTATGAATACAAATACGATTATTCGTATCATGCGTTTGCTGTATCGAATTACAGAGAAGACGTATTTGTAATTTCAGATGTAAAATAAGTAAATTAATCGTCGATTGTTATATGAGTCTTTAAAACTCTGAAAAATTGCAGAAACGAAAGACTTTTGTTATTTACTTTCGATTAACTATCATATTCTTTTGTTTGATATTTTCGAGCGAACATGTACCTTTTAAATTCAGAAATATTTCAGGCAAGTCATAAAGTTGCATAGTTATAAACAATAGTTTGCGCACGCAATTCTGTTACGCTGCGCGGACGATTCATCACAGGAAACCTGGATTTTTATTCGAAAAACTGTTTCCATTTTTAGAGGAAACTTCAGATATTTTGTCCAATTTAATAACGTGCTCTGTACGAAATTGCAAATAAATTTTTTCGACAATATAAAATTCGCAAAACGGAAATCGGAACACAGTACAACATTTGTTTCGAAACATTGACGCATTGATCGTTGACGTGATTATTATTTTAAACGTAGATTACCAAAAAAAGTATTATTGTCGAATGTGAAACATAGAAACATTTGCTCATTTTGAAACGATATCTAATATCGAATATTTTCTTATACGAGAAAACGAGCTGAAAATGATCAATAATTTGTTCCACGTTTCTCAACACAAATCTGCTAAAATTCCTTTTTTTATAACATAATAATTTCAGAATTTATTTCTGCTAGTTTGTTATTATTTCTTTTTCTTCTTAAGTTCGACACAAGTCAAATACACGATTGAAATTTGTTCGAGTGCGATTACAATACTTCGCGCAAGTTCGCTAATTCCAAGTTCAAAACACGATTGAAATTTACTCTACGTTCTATAATCTATTGTAGAATCTAGATAGTTCAGAATTCAATTAGTTACAACCTTAAGATATAATCAAGTAATGGCTCCTCTAGAAACACTTGAGATGCATTTAATACGTAACCTATTATAGAGGATTTAATGCTATAGACAAAGAGCGATACAATCTAAAGCTGTTCGATAGAATTCATTGAACTATGTATAATTTCGAAGCAGAGGAATACGTCGATAATGAAAATTATGATTGTGATGTTGTTGCGAATTATTACAACACACATTTGCGCATATGCATTTATCTTTTGTATTCTCTAAGCATATTATTTTATTTTTCTCAATGATTATATTCTCGCAAATATGTCAATCTATCAAATAATTGTATTTGTCCGGTCGCTACACGCATGCAGGTAAGTTTAATTGCCTTTATTAACCAATAATTAAACATGCAACTAAATTAATAACTGACCCGCAGTATAGTCTGAATATATGTACTTCATGTTGAACTTCCTATTTCGTTAGTAAATCGAGCGTAAAATAGTTTGTATAATTACGCGTTAGTATCTGATTAATAATAATGTGAATACTAAATATCTTCTTCCGTAAATAACAATTTTTGACGTCTTATAAATACGTAATACGTGACAGAAAAGTTTGTTCATTTGTCTGAAAATTATATATAATAAACGTGTAAAAATGTTCAATTCTCAAGCTTCGAAATTATTTATCCAACTTTTTGCTGCCTTCATAATTATCATTTTTGTCGTCCCGTACGTAATGTCTAGATTCTTACAGAACGATAGATTATCGATAAACAATCAAATTATCGGTATAAGGAATAAGAAAACGGGAAATAAAAATCAATGGTGTGAACGATTCCAGTGACTAGATAGCCGCCGTTCGACCCTAATTTCAGTCGGCGATACGTTTAGTAAATTCCGAGAAGAAATTACTCGCACCGTTCTCGTATTAATCCCGTTGCATGACAATGACCGTACAAGCGGTACGCTACTGCTTGCTCTTCCATTTCGGTAAACGCATGGCGGGAAAATCTGCTATGTAACCTCGAACGTGAACGTGATCACGCCGTGCGAACACGTAAATTCAAAACGATCCGCTGCTCATTCTGGTTAGCATCAATCGGCATGATGCGTCCCGCCTATTTGCGCTTCGTGCTTTTTCAATCGTGTTACGTGATCCGGAGGACTGGTTAAAGGCAAACGTAAAGAATTTAGGAACTTCTGTCCCGCTATATACATTGTTCGAATGAGAAAAAAGAGTAAATTCTATCGATTTTATCCTTTGAACAAACGTCAAAGTATTTTAACGAATAAAAGGTAACTCTAGAAATTAACTGTTTCGTTTGCCATATTTTTAGTTTCGCGTAGTTGCATCCTTTCGTCGTACGTCTCTCTCCAAGACGAATCAGTTTCAAGCAAAGAAGAATTTGAACAGACTCGAGTTCTAATTTTTAATTTTGAAGATATTTCTTTGATTTTGAGAATAAATGGACATTGAATGTTGTTTAAACGAGGTATGCTATGGAGCTTGAAAGCTCAACGTTTCTTATCTGATTAAAGCACATTATTTAAATTATATCGACTAGTAGTCACCTCCAAAATTATCAATTGTATAATCACATAATCTTTTCTCTTAGAATATAATCTTAAATATAAGCAATATAAGCTTAGATATAATATTGCTTATATAACATTGCTTAAATATAAGCGATAAAACTTCATACGCTCGACCCAAACAATCGACTTATAGAAAACCAGGAGTGGAAAATCTCGCAATAAGACGCTCCTTAAGGAATCTTTAAATTGCTGGCTGAATAAAGAGTTTGGAATCCATCCTCTTTCGATCAGAAGTCGAATCACGCGTTATCTCCGGTATCATTAAACAACCAATGCAGCGATGGAAATTGCCGTCAGTAAGCGTTCTCCGGCGTCGCGATAAAAGTCCAACGGATCGGATAAATTCATGAATGTTAGATGCCTGTTGGCTCGAGAGGAACGCGCATTGATCCCTGAAACGTATCACAATTTCCGCAGCCAGACACGGGTCGACTCGACTTCAGTCGATTCTGATGAATATTTAATTCACGAACCACGATAAACGGTGTGCTAGCAGAGTCTCGGAGAAAAGCGTGAATTTTTTCTCTCCAAATGCAAGGATATTCCTTGAGCGGGATCTTTAGCTTCTAGCGATGATTTGGATGAATAATTGCGTGAAAAAATCAATCTTTTTGGAGCGATGGTTTGCCGATAACCAGAGTAGCTATACATCTATTATTTTCAAATTTATCCGATATTGAATATTTTTTTTTTCTTTGTCAAATAAATTTTGATACGTCGACTTGTATCGGTAAAAGTGCAAGAAAGCAGCTGGAGAAGGTGTTTTACATGATCGAACATTTGGTATACTAAGCCGATTAAACGTGAAATATATCCCTATGATAAAGTGTTAGTTTGGAGTAGGTAAAGTGGTGCGAAGAGCGTTCTACAATTTAGCAAGGCTCTATGATTTATGATTCAGATTTATTGGTCTTTGTCAAGAGATCTGTGGTTCATTGATGCTCGTTGATCGATTGTGTTCAAGGATTTAATAGTTAATTTACCATACACATTTAGTGCCATCTTTTTCTGCAAAGATTATGTAATTACAGTTCATAAGATTATGTTTCGATCGAAAAGATTATGTAATTATAGCTCGTAATATTGAGACGTGTAGTGGGTATTCGTCGATATAATTTAATTTCAAGTTTACGTAGAATCTATAACTTTAAATTAAGATCTGAACGTTCTTTTACAATTAATGTCGTAGATTTAACTGACCGAGTATGGACAAGGAAGATCCTGAAAAATTTCATTGTACCCTCAGTAGAGTATCAAATACATCCATTTTGTTAAAACTACAAGTGCCCATCTTAATGTTTCAATTTTCTTCACTTTCGATCAAAAGCGATTTAATATTAATAAATACCAGGATCTTAGTATTAACATTTCCCAATGCTTTTTAAATTATAATATTTAAAAAGTCTCTCATTCGTACACATTCCATAGTTCATAGAGAAATTCCTTTAAACGATTAATTCCATCGGAGGGGACACTCCATTGCCTTCGAACGAGTAATTGGAGGTACGACTGTCAAAACGATATACGAGTCACAGAAAATCGAGCATAGCGACTATGAAATGAAAATATTTATTTGAGAATCGACAAATCGCGACGCTCACGGCGATCGAACGATCGAGTATTTTCAACGTTTACCAATTACAAAGGAAAATAGCGAAATTTAGAATCACGGTGTAACGAACTTTCCAGCTGGAGAGCGCTGACTTCGCGAAATAACAACCAGTGTTCCGATTAAATTAGTTTTCGGCTCGCGTATGTGTCCCCGCAAACTGTAACAATATTTATCTCTGCACACACGTGAATTGCAGCATAAAAGGAAAGAGTGTCAACCAGACAGTTGGAAAACTGCGGCTGATAAAATACGCAGGAATAACGAAATTAAATGGATTATGTTTCGATCACTAAACGATTAATCGTATTATTATAAGAACGTAACAAACGATATCTCCGTAATGAAATTTTTATATTGTCAAATTTTTATTTTTAACTGTCTACTAATTTCATTTCATATTTAATTTTGAAATTTTAATATTTAATTAGATATCTCAATGTTCTAACATTTAATTCTTCCTTATGAAAATACGTGGAAAAAGTGGTAAAGTAAGAGTACCAAGAATATCAAAATTTCTCTAAAAGCACGAGCTTCTCTACACATGCTGTACCAAGGAGCCGTGATACTCTGCATGATTTCGCAATTACGAAAAATTTATGGAAGGTATAAAGCGACTTTGTGCGTTAAGAACGCCGCAGAAAAGGTTTCAGGACTGAATGACTTGGTTGCCCCGGCAGTTACTTTTAATTAGAGCGCTAGAAACGCTCTATCTTCGAGCGTTTAAAGAGGGAGAAAGCAGAACAGCGACTTAGCAGCAATTTTTACCCATTAAGACTCGAGCAAAAGCCCCGCGAGACTCGTTCTATGAAGAATAAGACGAAGATTTTCTTATACAGATCTTGTCTGCCTTTCGTCCCATTCTTACAAAACTTTTGCTTTCTCCTCTCTCATAATTACTCGAATATTCGATTCGCAATTATTCTCACCATTATCATGAAAGGTTTACTCTGCAGAAGGAGCAGAATAATTTCTTATCTTCCGATCTATTGTTTATTAATGAAATGCAGAATGTTATTCATAATAGGGTTCGACAGAAATGTAATGATAAAAGTGGATTTTATGGAAATTGTTTTAATATCAATATTAATTTATGTCTCCATTTTAACACAATTTATGGCGCATTGATACTTTTTCGGAAAGATTTCAATAATTTTCATCAACATAATTTTTATATGAAATTAATACGTTTTGAAGCAAACGTATTTTGCGAGGAAAGTTATCCTATTTCATCGCCTTACTTTTGATATACACGAAGTTATTGAACTTTTGACAAGCATAACTTCAACGATATTTCCCTAATTCTTTAATCGTAAAAGTTACGCTCTATCTAGCCAGTTGTCATTCTACTAAAGTTTCAGATAATATGTTATAATACTGTACGTATTTATAAATATGGCAATGATTTTTGTGATGATCGTTGATTGCCTCTTTCGTATATTGCATATTTCGTTTATTAATTTATCGCAATAAATATGAAAGTGTATGTAACGAGATACGAGATACGGCCAAGTACTATTATTTTATTGCTAATTATTTACTAATTAATTATTAATTACCGTTTAACTGCAAGTAATTACATTAACGTCGACCTTGCAGAAAATTTGAAATATTCCAACAAAACGTCTGATCGGGAAGTAATATTCATGTTTTAACCATATTAAAACAGAAAATAAATTGATATTTTTCATTTTCAGTAACTTCTGATAATTTAAAACGTTTAATATCGAACAAAATATAATTACGAAATGTTTAATTTATTAGAACTGAAACCGAGTCGCGTCAAAGAATTAATTACCATCGATATATGAAATTTTATCGTTCTTTGACACTCACCCTTCGACTGTTGCCATCCTTTGGGGTCAGATCCGAGGCCACCGTGCCGAAAATGGTTGGCTGTAACAGGAAACACATAGTTTCTAATCGATCGGAATTAATTTATGTAAAAACATTTCTACATACACTATCGTTTATAGATATTCGGACGCACTGATTAATTATGTTAATAATATATAAATTTGATCAGAGTGTTGAGATTCTTTCCTGTCAATTTAGAAGATCATCCCTAATCTGACATAAATGTGAATACGATTGCTTAAACATTTTCACTTTACTCAAATGTATAAATTCTGATAGAATAAGTACACTTATACACTTTATATATATTTTTATAAACATGTTATACGATATTTTTTAATTTTTCCTTATCGCTACGAACTCTGCAAACAACTCAGTGGAATAATTATAACGAATAAAACCGCTGCAATTGTTTTTATCTGTAACTTCACAATTAAGATACATTTTATCAAAAATGAGCAAGCGTCCGCATATTTTTGAACGGTAGTGTATATAATTCTAAAGTAAGAAACTTCCAGGATAATGGAAGGAACTGGTGTTTTGGAAATAGAAAATTTCGCGAAAGAAACGCGTTATCGGACGAAATTCGTAGAAGAGAAGCGAGTCGATTTAGGGAGGCCGGAAAAACTTCGGCGATCGGCCATTAGAAAAGCGGCAATTACATCTCGCAGCTTTTAGGTGGCCAGGAATATCGTGCTTTTTGACATCGATCGAAGAGCTGTCAATTCGAAATAGAGGCATGATTTCCCTCCGTGAAATCGTCCGGATGTTACGGGCAAAACTGGGAATCCCGAAACGCGGCCTGTAAAAGCTGTCGCCTCGTAAATCTGCGGGATGCCATCTAGTTCGGTGGTTGCAGTCCAGCCATTAACTGCCCCTGACCGAGAAAATGCATTCGCCTAGTTTCATCTAACAAGGAACGAGTAAGGGGCAGAGGAGCAATGTAAAATATAAAAAAGGATGTAGAACGGAGTGGGAGAGGATAAGAATTACAGTCTGAATATATGGTTTATGTAAAAAAAGGAAGCGGAAAGTGGGTGATTTAACGATGCAATTTCGCTTAATTCGACCCTCCTTCGGGGCAAGTATATACCGAAGTAACAACTGCGATGTCTCATTATTTGCGCAATGGTTGGTAGTCGTACTTAGATGGCGTAACGTTTCTGAGAACTGGACACGGTTGGGTTTTGTGCATCTTTATATTTTTACGAATGTAATTAGAAGATGGAATTTAAATAGAAAGAATGAAGTAGTATAATAAATACTCTGTTTTGAATATTTTATGTATGATATATTTTTGTATATTATATGCTTTATGTGGATTTTACACCTTCGATTTTTCCACGAATAGATAAAAATGCGCAGTCTAGTGATAACTATAGAGTTTGCACGATGTACTTTATCGTTGAAGATAAAATTGCAGCAATTGTTAACGTTAAATCGTATCTTTTTCATTTTAATTTATTGGACATTTTTGACGATATTACGAAAAAGTTTTGACAAAACTGTTGCGATACCTTTGGAATTTGTATGATATTCTGTTTGAAAATAAAGTCGTAACATGTGTAAACGATAGACTCGATGTTTGAAAAATTTTCTAGAAATTTTGTATAATTTTATGAACTGATGAAACGACGTTACGTGTACTTAATTGTTTCTACTTTAAAATAAAGTTGCGGTAGATATAAATGTCGTACTGTATTTTTATTAAAAATTGTTGGAAATTTTTTTGCGAATTTTGGATGAAACGATGTTGCACGATGTTATGAGAAAGTTTTAATGAACGAGGAAAATGCAATTTCCTGATCACATATCAGATATCTACATGTATTATAAATAAATATCACGTTAAATGTACGCATGGGCAAAATTAATAATGTCCATTTTTTAACATTCCTTTATATACATCTGGAATATTTATATTATACATTTACACACGTACATGAGCGATGCTTCCTTCATTTTACACTTATCATTTTGCCTCGTTTATTTTTGAGCAAACAAATTACAGCACAGTCCTGGATTAAATTTTGAAAATCAGATAATTAAACTGTATCATCAATTACATCTCACGAGCGAAAATCCATGTAGCTCCAAATTCTCATAAACAAAAAAATCTCATGGTATCGTCAATTCGGTATTCTAGACTTCAATTCAAATCAATCTTCCAAGCGAATCAATGGAATCGGAGCCAAAAAATGAATACGATACATCATATGAGTGCTACTTCAAAAATCAATGATTCCGTGAATTCAAGAGGAAATAATTCCGTGAATTCAAGAGAGAATATTTCCGATCGCCACCACCGAAAGTATCTTGATCAAGCTAAAAGAAATTCAGATTCATTAAGCGTACTTCTACTACCAGAATAACAATTTCCGATAATAATTATCGTTGTACGAGACAATAAACAGTGATTAAAAAGTACGTAATATGATCGCGAATTTTACATCGAATTTAAGTATTCGTGCTGTGGATAACAAAGGAATAGAAATAGAAAAGAATGCAAGAAATTGGACTTCCCATGAACTTCGCATAAATTTCCATCATTGTCTTGATGTCTGGGATATGATAATGATACTTAGAATAATAAATACATAATATTATAAATATCGTTCGCTGTTTTCGACACGCTATGTACTAGCTAGTGATTATAAATTGAAAATAAAGGTATAGGTTGATCGTGAAATACGAGTTTCGTGCATAGAGCACGATTGTTCCATCAGAAAATTGATCACGCATAATTTACCACGCTACTGTGTGCAAATGGCCACAAATCACCCAGCAGCACTCAATCAGCCTCGACTAATTTTCAGATGAATTGATTTGATCGACGATTATACAATCACGATTTCCCTCGTGACCTTTAAATGACCCATTTAAATGATCTTAAGTCCTAACGACGTAACCTCGATGAACCTGCGATCTTCAAATGGCTGCTAACGACACGACCTCAATGACTTCTACGAGCCTACAAATGACCGTAGTGTTTAACTATGCTTTGTTTATAAAGTAACGCAATTTAAGTGTTATGGAAAATACTGTAAGTTAATTTGCAGGGTGTGTAAAGCGTTAAACAAACGCACGGTCCATTTAACTCAATTCATCTGTTTCACATTCGCAATAACGTTCCTATTTAACGCGCAAAGAAAACAAAATATATGATCGGCTGACTTATAAATGATCACCGATGACAGAATGATAATATTGACCTATATGTTTCAAATAAATTTCAACGCAAATGATACGATTTCAATGATCTTCAAATAGTCGCTAATAACACGATCTCTCGAAGAATTTTCTTTTTCATTTCACGAACTAGATAATATGGGATACGAATATGGGGAGCATTGAATATAAGAACATAGTTAAAACAGAAAATATAGTTAACGCAATTAATTATTTGTCGATGACGTGCTATTCTAATCCATTGGACATTCGCGATATTTACGCGAGATTTATCGTTAAATGACAGAATAGTGCAGCAGATTGAAACACGCAGTCCGATGTTGACAACAAACGACAATCGTAGTAACGCTATTGTTTGTAATTCCAAATGGGATCGAGTCAGTTGTGAATCGATCTGACGAATACCGAGTTCGTTAATTATAATGAATCGATGGATCAAGTAGTCAATTTGGTAAAGCCTATTTCATTAACGAATTAAGGAAAATAATCTGTTCCTGTCTTCTGTAATCTCTTATCGATTTACGTAGCAATGCTACGTTTCTTACAACATTACGCCCTATATCATCAAAGACAGAATTTATGCAGCAATTCGATATTTAAAAGGCAAAACAGTAATAACTGTACCGATAACGATACCGATATCGTTGAACAATTTCTATGAATTATAAAATTAATATCGGATTTTTTCAATTATGTTTCTATAAAAATTTTTATGGTTCTGTGGAAACAGTGAATCGGCGTACGATAGAAAAAATAACTATTATCGTGTTCGGAATTGGTGGAACATCAGTGGAGAAAGGAGAGCGCGGGAATAGCACAATATCAAGCAAACAATTGCAGTTTGTAGCGCCGAATCAATATTGCGTTTCACATGGATAAATGGGACCACGGTGTATGTTCTGTATGCTACACGATGAATCGAGTTTTCCGTTATTGCGTGCATGTTATAGCAACTATGAAAATTAATTAAATCTCCGCGTCCCTACGCTTAGCATTATTTATCCGGTGTTTGTACAAATTTCAAAACATGTAACTCTTTGGATCAATGAACAGCGCGTTGCCACGGACCCAAACGACACAGTGAATTATGAAACCGTTTCTCTATGACACATACGCTCGCTGCAATTGTAAATCAACGAGATTAAACGAGAACAAAAATCGTCGAGCCAATAAGACGACCATAATATCTTTTTAAAATGTAACTTTCATTTCGCGTTGATTAAACATCCAAAGAGACATTTTCTTTTCCTAGTTGGTAGATTTCAATCGTTCTTTATGAAAGCTTCCCATATAATTGAAAGATACGATACAATTTAATCCTCTGTAATTGGATCCTTTTCCTAAGAACGATAGAATTTTCCAATTGATTACATTTTCATTGGGGATATTTCAAGTAATAATTGTTATAAATGAATTACTCGATAACGACACAGTGATATAATGATACAATAAAATGGGACAGTAACTAGTAAAATTATGTAGGTTCTAAATCACATGATATTATAGTGAAATCAATGTGAAAAATTCTCGCGGTATAATAATTCTTTTGGAGTAATCGTTGTTAATATAAGTACACATTGTTATCGATTTCGAGTCAAACAGAACATTCCTATTGTCATTTGGATACGAACACTTTTGTATCCAGTATACGGCTAAACACTGAAATTTCTAAAACGTTGAAAAAAGTCAAAAAACTGTTGGAAATCTCTGTTGAATCGAAAAGTGCATGGCGCATTCTACAATTCGTCGGCGATATCAGGTGAAGATCCTAATGGCACTTTATAATTTATGACGTAATACGGTTAGGTACGACACGTCGAACGAGAAAAACAAGCCGAATCGATTCGAACAGTGGAACATCCGCAACACGGAATCCGCACTGAATCGCTTCATCCTTATCTATATTCGCTTCGACGGATCGGTCAACAATCGTGACCCTGATTCAAAAAGGCGAGCAGGAAAAGGCTCGGCCAACTTTCTCGCAGAAATTTCTTCCAGGACTTTCTTCCCGTGCATATCGTTACTCATTGAATCGAATTACTTTTGATACGCGCGAGCAATTGATGCACGTCGTGACAATTGGTTTCACATTAGTCTGGTAGACCGTTTTAAGAAGATGTAGATTTCCACGTTTTCAATGTATTAACATCCGTATGACTTTGCTCTTTGTGTATAATATTATGAAAATTCTTTTAAAATCTATCGTTTGAGTTGTTAATTCTAATTTTAGATAGACAGTAGTTAATTAGGATTAAGTTGTTCGAATAAATGAAATTATTTGATAATAAAACAACGAGATAGATTTTGAAGGTGTTATTAGCAAAACGAAGTTTGATAAGATCTTTTCATTTTTCAACCGATCTAGCCGACGAATACGTTAGAAATGATAAAAAGAGAAGAAAGTTTCATACAAAATGGTACAATCGAATCACTCAGTCGCATATTTGATTTCCAGGTGCCGAAGTAAGTGCAGTGCTGTTCTTTGCACTCCTCTTACCAGAGTGCATCCACTCCCACTTTATGTCAAATCCTTTGGAGAACACCCTGTCCACAAAGAACTCCATCACTAGGGTTTTACGCGAAAAAATGCAATTTAGCATATTACACAGAGTTTTAATACTCGAATGGTACATATGTATTTATCGAATTGGCACTGAGAAAGACGATCTGATATACGTATACACTAAGAAGATGAATATTTAAGTGGAATATAATACATTCTGCTAGTCATAAAAAAGTTAGCGAACGTATTCTCTGAATTATCCACTCACAAACAGATTCGATATTTTCCACGCGAAATCTGATATAAAATATTGTATATAACCCGACATTGATTTCTAATTATTACGTTTCTTAGATATAAGATTCTTATCCAATCTCATATTGTTTATGAAAATAACTTAAAAAAGTGCAATCGAAACAGGGATTTGTTTCAAGCATAAAAAATAATGAACATTTTATTTTGAACGTCTTCGATAGTAAAAGCTAATACATGTAATTATCGTTAACGCAATAAATGCAAACGACAAAACGCTTGAATTATTAGCTTCGTGAAAGATGCTTCGTGAAAAAATTGGATTTTAACGTATCGGTCGAAATATTGAGACGATATCACAAACTCTACGTCCAAATGCAATTGTATAAAGAATGTAAGAGATGGTTTCGTTATCGGTATCGTGCCAATTCCATTTCTCTTTGTTCTTCGTCGAATACCATCTACAATGGAAACCTGTTCGACAGCGAAATCCAGGAAACAAATGAAAACAAATATTCGAAAATTCCTAGTGAAATTTTATTCTGCAAAGAGAGGTGCATGTCACAAATAGTACAGCCATTTTTCAGATATAAAAGTTAACCAAATGAATGCTTTTCACGAAAATAACGATTAAGAGAATAAGAGATGTGTCTCTTCTTTTTAAACAAATTTCGTTCATCTTAGAGGTAACTGAATGATTAAGTGCAATAGTCATTAGAAGATATTGTATCAATATAACACAATTTAGTAGAATTAGATATTTTACGAAATTTTACTTGAAATTTTCTATAAAATAATATTTTTATGTGCATACCTTCTGCGACACTATAATGTGCAATCAAATCAAACTTGTATTAAATACAACTAACAGATCATACTCTAGTAAAATTTTACGCCCAGTGGAATTTAGCGAATGAAACAAACTCTTCCATTTAATATCGGCGCACATTAACGAAATAATGGTTCTACTAAAAAGAAGACAGTAACACGTGGTTTGAAACTTAAGAAATAACGTAGCACCATGCGATTCTCTACGACCTCGAGTCTAAGTGGTTCTTTGAAACGGCTACCCCACTGGTTGGTTGTAAATCTTTCAGCTCGTTAAGTTATTCCGTGTTCCCAATGCAGAAGGCTCTCAAGCGGGTGATTAAGAGACTCCTTTGAGAATCCAGTAACCGATGTCCGTCTTATTTACAGAGTACTCCGGAGCCAGGTGTTCTGGGAAAAACTTGTGACGGTGACACGGAAACGTTTAAATCGGCTGTGGACCATCATTTACGAATGAAAAATTGTCCAATGAAATTTTCAACCAGAATTCATGGCAACGAAAGTTTCCCGCGCGATTATAGGCGGAATTCGCTGTAACGGCGTCGATAGTTTTTTGCCAATATCTCGGAAATTATGGTCGACCGATAGTCACGCGTGAAGGAGAAAATTATTCAAAACGTTGAGCTTCACAACATATTAAAAAATCATCCAAATTGGAGATGACGTGACTTTTTTACAGTTTCGTCGAATAAAATGTTTGACAAATGATCGTTTAATATACTGTCTTATTTGACTGAATACTATTTTGAAATAATTACGTGCCAATTTATTTAAATAATCAAATGATTTTTGTCGAATTATTTCGTTATTTAACTATCAAATGACACAATCTTGTAGTTAGATGTGATTGGACGTTTAGATAGATTTTTTTTGAAACAATGTGTCATATCGATATTGTTAGCTCTGGATCCTTCTGAATTTATTTAATTTCGTATCGGACGAGAAACCGGTTCGTTATCGTTTCACTGCCATTAGAATTTTTTAACGAAATACATTTAATTATAGAACAAATACGCTTGCGAAAAGGGAGAAACCATAGATATTGCCTTGGTTATCCGTGGTATAGATATAGCTAAAGGTAGAAAAGGAATGTGGTATTCTCTGTTATAACGAGCTGAATATAATCTAGCAATTATCTCAATTAAGACCATAATTATGAAATACGTCAATTAGTATTATATGCAAAATAATTACATTACAATGTATAGACATAAGATATAAGTATTGCGAATAATATGTAATTTTTGAAGAATATTAAATAAAAATGTAATATAGAAATAGTAGTCAAAACTTGTTTATCCTTTAAATATTCTTAAATTTTCGTATGAATATCTCGGTTTGTTTGAAAAATACTGTTCACGGTAAAAATCGATAGATAGTTACCTATGTAAATTGATAATGTAAATATATACAAATATTTAAAAACCCTATCATTTTTTCATCGTATCAAATATAGTATTTGTTAGTTGTGGCTTAGGTTTGGGCATCTTATATATCAGTATATATATTTTCTCGCAACATACAAGGAGGTGAACAGATCTTGTTACTTTAATGTGAAATAAGGGGAAAACTGATAAACGAGTGATATCCTCACTGGCATGTCTGAACAAGAATTTCACGAAGCCGTTGACTCATGTCAGAAAGTTTAAAGAGAGGATATAAGAGTTAACGAGGCAAAAAGGGATACAAAGAAGGACTACAGACACGAGAGAAATGAAAATCCAATATCTGTGGGTCCGCAGCAATCTTGATGACAAGACTGCGAAGAATAGAATTTGCAGAAAGCCGAACAAAATAAGAGGCGAAGTAAAGAAGGGTCATATTCGAACAGTATCACTGGAGGAAATATTTGAATTTTTAACAATTTTTTACTTGCCTGATTGATGCGATAAAATCATTCCTAATGACGGTGCTAATTTATTCAAACGGTGTATCATTACAATTTTACTGAACTTTTAATGTTCTTTTTTAATGTTGAATTTTATTTTCAACAATTTTACTGAAGGCTGTAGTTATTCTGTAACTAACATTCGTAATGAATGTTCGGAAAAGGAATGCTTTAAAAATGGCATTACGTGACACAATAAACTCGTATTTCTTATCGGAGCCATTTGAATTCTCGTTCGAAGTTTGTCACCATAAATTAAAGAAATCACCCAGCTACTAGTTCTTGTTATTTTCGCTAGAAGTACGACTCGATCGTTTCACGATTGTTCTCCAATAGTTCGCAACGGGTCGTAATGAGGACCGTTTGAAGGATACCTACGAAATCACTCGATAACAGCGTTGGAATCATCGTTATTCTCGAACCTCCTGTTCTTCCAAGTGTCCTGGTGGTTCAGAAATTCTGGTGGTGAACGCTTCACGACAATGGACCAACGTCTACGGATTTTGCCCGATCCCTTTTTCTTATATTTTCTTTTGTCTTGTTCATTTATTTTAGTGTCGTTTTCTTCCTTCTCTTCTCCATCCTCCCTTTCGGAAAATTTCGTGCTTCCTTCGCAACTCTGCTGAATCGACGACCTGGATGTTTTTTCAAGGAATTTTAGTATCCGTCGATCGTTCCTAAAGCTTTTGCCTCTCATTCATCCGCAATGCCTATAGGCTTTCCTTTGCAAACATCGAAGATGGATTTTTCGCACTTGCACTTACCGATCGTTTCTAGATCGATTGTCAAAGCGTTCGGAGTTTCTTAATTTCGACAATTTTTACGCGATAATCGGCTTGGCCATTGAGTAGGTAAGATTTTCGAATATTTTACTATCTTTTTAAGAAAAGATCGAAACAACTCAAAATAAATATCCTTAATTTAGATATTATTTTAATTGAAATAACGTTTCGAACGACTGAACACGTAATTCAACATACAACATACAATCCTTTGAAACGATTGCAATTTTACAGTGACTGAGAAATAATTAAACTGTACGAATTTAATTAATATTGTTTTTTTGCCAGAAATAAACATCGCATCGTGGAAGAATACATAAAAAAAAAAAAGGAAATTCACTTCTCATGGAAAAAATTTATCATGTTTTCGTAAATGTACAAACGCACACGTGACACAGTAATAAATTTACAAAATAAATTTCCGCCGGTCAAGAGACAAACAAATTTTCGATGCTCGAATCCGACGATCCTTGCAAAATGAATGTCCCATCTCCACTGGATTTCGGCATCGTGAATACTTTTTTTTTTTCAAGAGCGGAAAAAGGTGGGTGAAAAATATTTAAAAATAAAAATTAACGAGGGAACAACGTCGTTACGCGAAGTTACACGCGAAATATCGTAATTTCGAACGAGAAGAAACTAAATGATATTTACAACTGATAATAACATTATGCATTTGATACGAGAATATAAAGTTGAAGCTGGATAATTTCACTCGTGCGTAATAACACTTGCTTCTAATGAAAATAAACATTTGTTACTACTGCAACTTTACATCCGTTACAAATTAGTATGTGTTACAGCTTTGTATTATATATCGTAGTATGTTTAATAACTGAGAGCGAATTGCATTTTCTGTTCCATCAAACGCAGAGAAAATTTAAAACAGTCTATGACAAGAATCGTTTTTAATATCCTAAAAATTGAACGACGAACAAAGACGATAAAAAAATGAAATATTTTATTGAAACTAGAAACGAGAAATTGTGTAAATACATGGTAGATCCGAGGAGATTTTATTTGAAATAAAAATAAAAGATTGCAACCAGAAGCGATGAAATTCGAGATTAAATAACTTTTCGATTTAATTCCTTCTTTGAAATAAAGTAATAAATGGTTTCGAGTGTTAAATATCTAGTTTTATTTACATTTGAATTATAAACAATAAATTTGGATTATCTAATAATGAAACAAACGTATGCTCTTGACATTACTCATAATTTTTTCTTGAATAAATATTTGATTAGATAATCGAATGAGTATGTATATATGAAGCATTATAGGAAAATCTATGTTTTTGGTGCAGATGATATATGTATCAGAATTAGAGATTATTTGAGAAATTGTTTCAGGAAATATTTATTCGGATAAAAAGCAAAATAAAAAGTTATTTTATTTGATAAGGAAGTAATGAAATAATTCAGAGAAAAGTCATTTATTTTTAAAAATATCTCATTTAAATAATGTCGAATTATTGTACGTACGATACACGTACACGCATACTTATGTACACCGCCTGTCGATTTTCATGGCGTAAAATTGTCAAATATTCTAAATTAACTTCGATAAATTTAGCGAACCATAAAATTGTATCGAACAAACTTCAACCATAAAAATATCGCCTAATCTGTTTTCAGCTTTAAATTGTCATTTATACAATTCTCGCAAACCAGTCAAAATTCGGAGCAGAATTTTATTTCGTCCGATGATACACGATAGAAGTTTTCGAACGTACGAGAGAAATTGCTCATTCTCTGTTTACGGGCTTAATTATAGCTTTTTCAAGCCTAACGAGTACGCGAAACTCGAATTCCTTCTGCGCTTCTTATTTCTTTCGTTTCTTCCTTTTTTTTTTTTTTTTATTTTTACGAGCTCCTACTACCTTGTTCTTGACGAGGCTCCAGCAGGGAAATGTAAAAGCAGACGATCGTCAAGGAAAAATAGCGCTGAAAATAAAACGTTGTCCTGGCAGAATAAGCCACGAGAAGGATCGTCTCTAAAGTGGAAATCCCTGGGCACCGCAATAAATCCAACTGGAACGCTCAAAATTTGTTCCGTTTGACGTTGCGCGATTCTTTTTTTCTAGCGTTCGAGCCGAAGCTTGGAAGCCACTCACGATAATTCTCGTGACTCGAATTTTCCTGATAAGTCGCTTAACGCGATTATCCTTATTAACCTATTGCTTCTTCAAAGAGAAACTATGTTTCTTATCTTTCTGTGGTAAAATTTCTATTGCTTTATTTCGTGAAACTCGCGAGACTATGACTACTGATAGGCTCAACAAAATTAATAAAAAGTCATTCCAATGTACTTTACTATGTATATAATTGATAAATAATTGCGATATCGCTATATATTTTTCAGAAAGATTAAGTATTAAAATTTTTCAATCTCGAATAACTGGTATTAATGAACAATTATTATTATTATCATTTCACGCGTAATGATTTCAATACAGAACATCAATACGTTCTTATTAGGAGTAACATTAAAGATTATCAATTCTTCGATAAATTTAGTGGCCTATACGTAACATGTTATTTTCATACGAAATACGATATAAATTAAAAAGAAAATATGAGTCGTAATAATCATCAGGATTTTTCAGATACTTCTAGCAATCTGATAGATAAACGCTATCCGTTTCAAGCTTTGCCAATATCTTTCAATCTCTGTCTCATCTTATTCAAACTGTTTCGCGTACACACGTAGTATATTCGTAAAAGATGTCCACGAATGTTCGAATATTTTCACAAGCCTGTACATGTATCCAATCCGCAAAAATGTTTACTTCGTTTCTTAACATCGATAGTTTTCCAACTTTAATGTCATTCACTTAACGCAGTTTCGTTCGCGCGCGGAGCTTGCCCGGAGCCTTTGTCGACGTTACAATCCCCTACCTCTCAATTCATCGAAGTCGCAACGAAATTTCCTTTTCCCCGAAAAACCCGTCAAACGAAATTTCCGTCTACAATAACCACAAAGAGTCGGTTCCAGGGAGTGAAGAACACGTTCCTTGTTGGAATCGGTCGATTTAGCAAAAGGAACCAAAGGGGAAACGAGAAAGGGAGACAGAGGGGAAGAAGAGGGAGAAAAATCGTTTTAGAGGCGCGTAATGGAGAAACCAGGCTGACGATATTTACTCGCGATGGTATTTCGAATCCCTGTGCCCGGATTTACATCGCGACCCCGAGAACCCGTCTTTCGAGCTCGTGAAGAAGTCGTAAAGCGTCCACGACGCTCCATCTTCCTATCTATTAGGCACCTCTTTGCACCTCGTAACCCATCTCGTTTGATTTCATGGTATTACGACTATACGGGCCTCCACGAAACTCGAGCATCTCTTAAGAAAATAGAGGTTGTTTCTCGTGAAGCGAATTCGAAGTCTGATGTGCCATTCCTGAGTGAAATGATTTTCTAACAAACAATGTCGATCATATTATAATTACAGAGTGAGTCACGAATGCATGTCCATACTTGAGGAACTGAATCCACATACTAGCAAACTACGAACTAGTAAAATACGTCGTATGGATATATATGTACATTCTACGTGTCATAATTTTCCAGTTATAAATGATTAAAGAAAATATTCCAAGTGTCCGCCTCGTGCCTCGATAGAAGCTACTGCACTGAGTGTATATACTTGCTGGAAAATACATTCGTCAGACGGTTTTCTTCATTTTAGTGTATATATTCACGCTTTGAAACGTGGACATGATTCGCCCATTCGCGTTTACGATTCACCCTGTATTAAGATGTCAATACTGTTATTTTATTCATATCATACGTTGTCGTATAGTACAAAATACCAAGTAAAGTGAAATTTTAGATGTCAAAGTTTCACGCCGATTGTCAGTTTCAGGTCCGCTCCGAAGAAGGGAACCCGCAATGTTCACGAAATTTCGAAATAAAGCGCAATGCACGGTCGAAAGCCGAAGAGCCACAAAGGCGTGAAAATAAAATTTGTTACAGTTTTCCAACGAATGTGCAACTTCGATAGAACGTCCGAATTTATCAAACTACATAGAGTGTGTTATCAATAAATCAAATTTATACATTTACAAGAGTAACGTATAGCATTTGGAGAGCAAATTGTGGAAGAGAACGCGAACTGGGAAACTCGAATTTAATGTTAGTGCAAGTAGAAGCCTGTTCTCGATCCGTGGACACGATTTTCGCGATGCTCGGTAAGCGTCGAGCACTTTAAGGCCATATTTCGTGGCTCGTTTGATTTGCTAGCCCCGTGCTTGTCGCGGAACGACGCGATAAATCTCCATGAGCCGGACGGATGTCCATTGTCGCAGCGATCGTGACGAGATTTTGGCGTCGACGCCAATATTTCGGCCAGACGCGGTTCCTACATAGTTTGCCACGCCGTCTATTAATTATTAAAGTGATAACACTGATGCAGCGCGGTACGTTGTTCCCCGTTCGTCGCTTCGTGCGACCTCATTCCTCCGAATGCAAGAACTTTGAGTGGATTGGTTATTTGTCGGACAGACTCGACTCCGTTTAAGCGGATCGAATCCTTTAACTTTTTTATTTCTTAGCATCTGAGAAATTTCTATCAGCATGATAATCCAGATTGATAAAGATAAAGCGATTTCGAATGGATTAATTTTACGTTCTCCGCATAAAAATACGGTAGAAGGATCGTTTCCAGCAGAGTTAAAACAGCATTAAAATACTTTCAAAATTTGAAAGAAAAGGGCGATATTCGAACTATTTATCATTTTGCATCCGACGTCTCGTTTTATAATTATACTTTGATTCGTTCGTCGATGTAACTTCATATTTCTATTTCTCGACGAATTTGAAATAACTACGTTTACTGGTATCGTATTTTTAGAGTGTGTCATAATGTTGTGCTTGTCAGTGAAATCAATTTTCCATGCAATGAATATTTCCTCGTGCGTACACGGGATTTATTTATTTCCCGGTACAATAAAAACTTCGATCACAAATTCCATTTCGTTCTATAGTCACCGCAAATGTACACATAATACGATGTGTAGCTTTGCATAAGGATCCGAACAAGATTCTCCTTCTCTTCTTCCTCCTTCTTTCCGTTTTACGAGCGGCGATATTTCACCGAAAATAGATCGCATTGCGAGATTCCAGCTCATACAGCTTGTATACATCATACATATTAGTCAAACATACTCGACACGGCACAGACAATATCCACTATCGACCGAATTTCAAGTACAACTTTCTTGAATTACATTTACAAAGTACGAGGAATAAACGATTATCCGAAAACACGAGAGAATCATTCGTCATTCAAAATCCATCTTTTTGTGAATTTTGCAATACTACGCAACGATGGAACATATTATTTTACTTATTATGCATGGAATACTAACATCTTTAAGAAGAAATTTAAAAAAACAATAAACTACAGCAAGATTGTATCTTAATATACAGATTTAAGATTTAAGATTTTATATCAGTTAATTATGAAAGACGTTTTGTGTCGATAAATTGATGTTCGAATATGTCCCCTTTCTGAGGAGAAACTTAGAGCGTAACACGAATTAGCACGTAACAGGCCTGCGAAGAAAACAAGTTAAAGCGAAACAAGAATAGCATGAATGTTCATTTTCTTCGCGTCAATTCATTTGGTCATTCCAACGAACGAAGATTAAGCCATAATCAAATACAATACTTCAAAGAAATCTACTGTATATACTTATTTGAAAGATATTCCACTGAAATATCAACTAATCAAATTTTCAGCCCGAGTTTATCGAAAATAAGGTCTTCAGGGATATAAAGTTTATTAAGCACTAAAAAGCGAACTTAAAATATCTTCGCTACGACTCTACTATTCGAAAGCTTATTTACATTTACATTACTCTATTTATATTTTATATTTCTCAAGAAACTTCGATCGAAGGAAGAAATATTGACTGAAGTATCTTATTTAGCTGCAGATGCATTATTAGGAAATTTGTTAACGTGAAATAAAACGAGAAATGCACAATACGAAGAAAAAGAAACAAGTCTTCGTAAAAAATCAATCAAATTTCGATGGGTTACTGTAGAGACGATAAAATATTTATAAAACGTCTGACAAAGAAATAGAAAATTTTGGAGGAACGTAGTGCAATTCTGAAAAGCGGAATCAAATCAAGCGTAAAAAGTGAAAATGATAAAATATCCCGATGAAATTGCTACGTGGATACAATTTTAAAGGACCGTGAAATATAAATCTGTTAAATCTGTTTCTCTCGATAAGAGGAAGGGAAAATGATAGAAAAGATTCTGACGAAGAGCAGAAAATTATGATATAAAGAAGGACAAGTACAAATATTCTTTCAATGATAATCTCAAATGAAAAGAACGTGAATGAAAACGAGTTATCAGCATTAATTAACACGATATTCGTTCTAATTAACGAGTTGTAACTCAAGTAATATTTACGCGAAAGTATTACGATTTTATAAACGTTGCACATAGAGCGAAATTTCATTGAACTGTCATTGAAAAATTAGTAAACGGCGATTAATATTTGTATCTGGTGTATAAGAACTGAGGGATATGCTCTTTTTTCGTTATATCAAATTCGTATCAAAGTAAACGCCTATCATTCCGCTGGAGCAAATATTCTATTAATACTTTAAATATACCGTAATCATAACGAGACGAGTGTAACGAAACGTCGCATCTAAAATTACCTGGTTCACTCAAGAGGCTTCATATACCTTGGTACTTGTAATGAGATATAATATGAAAAAGAATCAGAGCTACGCTAATTAATTCGAATCGAGTGAAATATACGCAAGCGTGCGTGCAATTGCCATCGAGAAGATGTACGTTTCGTTCATTTAATCAAATAAAATGAATCTTATTTCTAATTAATTTTATCGATCTCGTCCGTTTAAGTAATGACACCATATTTCAGTTTAAAACTGAATAGATTCGCGCGTATGTGTATATTTTCCTCTGAAGATTAATCTCTGATTAAAAAACGGAAGTGTTCGATTTCTGTGTTTTAATTTACGATCTTCAATCCCGTCCGTTTCATTATATTCAATATTCCCCGTATTCCGGTCGTAAACTTGCTAGAGGGACAAAACGAGGAGAAAAGATACATAAAAATAGTATTACGGATACTTTATACCGGTTGCATTTTAATCCAAAGTGTATCGCAGACTGCATCGGCTTATCGTAATCGTACTTTATACGAAGCAAGGCCCGTTTGCTTCAAAGATTTTCCGTTGCATCGATGGAAAAACTGTGAAAGCAGTCACGGTTCGCCAAAGGCGATTAAAACTGTTCTATTTGGAAGCGTGTGAGCGGAACGACGACGAATCGATCGACTGTCGACTTTTGTGGCTGAATTTAGTCGACCGTACCCGACATCACAGCGCACGGAATGAATTCTAAATTGCCGCGTCGCATACATACGTGTAAGCCTTATTTGTCCGGCAGAAGAGACGAAAGTAAATCGAACGTGACGCATAAACGGCTTGTAATTTGCGGTAAATGGAATGGCGTGGAATTCTGACACGATACATACACAAGGGTATTTAGTATGCGAATTGCGTTCTAACGCTTTGTATCAAAGTATCGAGAGACGATTATCCTGTAACCAGTTACAAAAAAAAAAAAAAAAATGAAATATGAATTTATTTCCGGTAAATGCGTATTTTGTACGATGATCAAAAGCACGGGATAAAGAATTACTCTCGTTGAATTTTTTAATATCTGTATTGAACAACTTGGGATTTCATTCAGTTATCGAACGTTAGAGAGATGGTATGGAACAACCTAATGGATTTAAATATTAAATAAATTTAAACTAAATCTCGGTTTGTAAGAAACGAATAATATTAGTTTATTTGTATTAAATTAACGTAATTGGTATTATCCTGCGTATAATCAACGCTATCGGTATCTTTAAGTATTCGGAAGAGTGAGAAAAACATATTTTTGATTGGTATTTGATCTCAAGATGAAACAGGAAGATAGTCTTCGCGTGGAATTACTTATCGACGTATTACATTTTTAAATTTCTCTTCTATAAAGGAGAAAAAAGAATTCATCGTGTGTTTCACCTATGATAGCTTCATATTCGACATAAACTTCACATTTTCCATTCGCCACGCGTAATAAGAAACCTCCGCATTACCCGTGACGAGATCACTCAATGCAAACAATCTCGAACAAACAAACAAACGAGAAATCAAGTCAAACATTACGATCCTAGTTCAGGATCAGAGACGTTAAAATTCTCCTCCATAGACGGTCTGACAGAGAGAAATCTCGCGATAGAACCACCGAAGGAGCACCTAAGTCTCCTAAATCACGAGGAAGCGCGGAAAAATCGTTAGCCCGTGTCCTGAGAGAAAAGTTAGAGAATCCGTCTGGCAAACACAAGTTCCGCGCGAAGCAGCTGTATTATTCACGGAAACGGAGGAGAGAACGGTACGAAGAGGAACAGGGCGAGAACGGTACGAAGAGGAACAGGGCGAGAACGATGAAGAAACGTATACGTCAGCAATGCCGGAAAGTATCGAACAAATCGTCGTTTTATGCCGTTCGCGGATATAAATAAAACTGAGCTCGCGAGATCATGGCTCAAGTTCGATCGTAAAGACTCGATATTTCGAGGTCCTTCTGAGAGACCGGAAAACGTCTCTTCACGGATATATTGTCCCAGATACCGCGTGCCGATTTTCCTCTCCCTCCTCTTTTTATTTCCCCATCTACCGGATTACGTCGACGTGTTTGTGGTTCGCTTAACCTGCCCGCAAGTGTTGATCTTAAAAGTTGCATCGTGGATCGCTGTGTATCAGTGATTTTCATTTATATTATTTGCTACTTCGTCGATTTTTGCTTGGAAATTATGGGAATATACGAAAAATGTTTAAGTCTATCAAAATACATATTTACCGTATTAACGAAATGAAACGTAAATATTAGTTGATTTAATTAGTTAAAATTACGTGCTTCGGTAGTTAGATATTTACAAACGGCTCAGGTGAGATACAGTAATTGCAAAACAGAGTAAGAGTTGAATAGCGAGAGAGACATTAATTAATTGCTCCTTGAATGCTGGAATCAACAAAGGTAAGCATTATTTCTGAGAGCTTCCCTTTCCTCCGTTGCTTCCTTCCTTACTTTCTCTTTCCTTCCTTCTCTATTTTCCGCTTCCTCCCTTCACATTCCCACCCAACTTCCTTCCTCGTCTTCCTCTTCTTGCTTATCCTCCCCTTTTCCCAGCCTGTCGTAAATTCTTCTTATTCGTCTGAGAAATATTTACGATATATGTTTCTCCTTAATCCCAAGAGATACGCACACAGGAGGATTTATTGCTAATATACATATCGGTTACTCGTCGTCGACAAACTTCACGACGTGCCGATTTGGAAATATTTTTGAGAAAATGTCGCATATATCTGTCAGATCAGTCGTAACTTCTACGTGTTAACCTGACCGTATATAAAGTTTGTTTCAGGAATAATGCGAAAAAATGTCGACGCGAGCGTGACAACTTAAAAATAATTGAGCGAGGGTACTTGATATTTGAATAAATTCGTTGTATAAGCTTGTGATGTTATGGCCGAAATTTTGTTGGCTAGCATATTGGTTTATGTATATATATGTATGTACGAATAGTTAGTTGGATTTTACAATTATACACAAAAATTATCTAACAGCGAAATTGAAAGAAATAATTAGAAAGATATCATGGGAAGAAATTAAAGTTTCTCTTACTCATATACTCGTCAGTCTTAAGTTCTGATTTATAAAACGACGAAGAAAGTTTTATTGAAGTCACAAATAGAATGAACTTTATTGCGTATGCCACAAACCGGTTAAATTTTTAATTTACCAAAGACGTATTAGTAGAACGATTTTAAAATCTGTTGCAGTAAGATTCGGGGTCGTATTTTTTCAGAAATATCGAAGGAAAATTACAATCGAACGTACAATTATTTTCAACGTTACGTAACATCCGCGTTCACTTACCCAACAACATAAATATATACCATGTCCTTACACGAAACCACGTTATGCATCGAAACGATGCTAGTATTCTTAGCCGGACTATAAATACGCAAGTAGAGTTCGCTACCAGCAATGTAACGAGCTTTGAAGATTTCTGCATATTCTATTTGGAGTCGAGGAGCAGCAATCCAGACGAGCCCGATTGAGAAATAGAACGTACGACCCTGAACGAGTGAACTAACTACGATCGAATTGAGAATATCGTTTAAAACGTTGCACGAAGTACGCTGTGAAAAAATTCTCAATTCCATTTTATCGACGAAACGAACGATAAACTCATTATTATTCGCTTGAAAACTCGTCGATGATGTTTCACCTCTACAAATTTAATCAGAAACTTCCGATAACAAGTGCGAACGATATTATCTTTTAGATAAATTCAGCATCCAAGAAGAAGAATTAACGTCAAGATACGTAAGTTCGGTTTAAATTTCCCGCCCATTTCTATAGTATCATCGCATATTCTAAGAACGTTGGTATATACTGTCTATTTATTCTTCGTTAAACTCCGAGCAGTCGGGAATCATGAAACTAAAAGAGGAGAAATTATAATAATCACAGAAATACTACGTATTTGTTTTAGATTCTGAAAATATATACAATAATAATTTCCACTTTATTCGCCAGAGATTGATTCGTATCTCAATGTGTTTTCTATCTACACGGTTTCATTACCGTATTTGAATAGTAAGTTTCATACTAGTAAACACTACGTATGTGGTAAACTTATGTAAACGCTACAGTAAATGATGTATCAATGGCCACCGCGTACGTCTCTTACGTGTATTTCCAACCTAATTTCTGCCAATATTATATTGTTTATTACTTGTATAATTAAAATATGAATGGAAATGTCGTATAAGAATCGACCTATTATACCTGCCTCCACACACGAATCAACGTATGAATATAAAAATTCCATTTTGACAAATCGCTTCATCCATGTAGCTACAATCGCGAACCGATCGTACATAATCGTACTCGAACAACACGCGTAGCATTTGCTCCACCTGTAATTACCGGTAACAAACGATCGATAGCCATAATGCAGGCCATAATATCGTGTCATTACGTGATTACGATAATGGAGCAAGACGTAGCGCCGTAACCTCGTGACGCGTTCGTATCGAGGTGTTCCCAATGCCACGGAGATTCCAGCGGCTTGAGAAACGGTGAACAACTTCTCCGTTGGTCGCCTCGTCAGCCACTCGCATCGGTCTCGAGATCTATTTGAGTTGCTTGCTTACGCGCAGACTCTCGTGAAATTAACCACCGGCTCTCTTGCTTGTTGTTTAACGGCCGAAGATTAATCGCGCGTCTGAGTCGCGCGCAAAAGTTCGGGACACGACGTAGAAATGTTATGCTGTAAATATCGTTCCGTGACAACATGATAATGGAGACGGAAAATATAGAGAAGCTCCGAGGTGCTACGGCATTCTCAGGAATCCTTTTCTGGATTAAATTTCTGGCGCGGAGTAATTTATGAAATCGAGTACTGCCAAGCATGAATTATATGTACAACGTTGTTCATAAGTCACGGGACACTTAGCTACTTGTCGTTGGTACATTTAGAGCAGATGTAAATGGATGTTGAAATTATGAAACGAGCCTGACTTTTATTAGAAGTGTCTATTATAGAGAATAGTAAATTATACTACGGTTCCAAGATTTTATTACGTGCGCAAGTAACCCAAGAAAGTCGATATACAAATCTACGAAAAGCAATCAATTTGGAAAAAGGGATACAAATTGTACGATCGCGCGTACGTATCTCTAATCGCGTCGACCAGCTACGAAAATAATCTATTATGGAAATATTAGTGGTACACGTATTATATCATACAATGTGTATCATATAAACCGATTCGAGCGAGTATTTTTGAAACACTCGATGACATCGATAAATATTTCAGATAAAATTGGAATGGTGCAGAGAAGATAACGTAACTGACCACGTAATTTAATAGGATCAATCCTTTTACCGGTCGACGTATTAAAAACATGTACGAAGATAAAATGTGCATTAACGAATGTAGCTTGCCATTCCCTGGAAAAAAGATACTAAACTAGATATTCAATTAATAGATATTAAGTTATCTCATTAATCACAGAACTATAATCACAGTTTCATCAAACTGAGCCAATAGCGGTAATGGCAATCAAGGCAATAACAATAACAATAAAATATGATAATTATATTTTGCATAAGAAATACACATATAAGATATTATGAGGATCGTCGTAATCGGTAATTCACTTTAGAAACATTAACGACCAATAAGCTATTTCTTAAACTTGATGCGATATATCATTTGAATAAATAATTCAAAATTATGATAACCCTCGTTCTCGCGTTCGAAATTGCTATTCTTTCACGACGTGTACTACAATTACGCGAAATAACATTAGCATAGCGTTATTGTTTGTTACGCATGTTAAGTAATATTTAAACGCCAGTGAACCGTGCATTAATTACTTCGTAGATTAAATATGCTCCATTAAAGGTCGCGTTGATTTTGCCTAATTATCTGCGAACGTTCGCAGCTTTCTGCTAGTAACTTTCTGCTCGCTGATACGTTTCAACGTAATTGTAATAACGACTGTGTCAACGCGCATAATATGGTAATTTGTTGGAGTCGTTATTTCGCTGTGACGCCATGTAACGATTCAAATAACACGGAAAACGAGGATAATCGTCGTTTGTTCTCCGCAATTTGCCTCGTGAATCATTACAAATGTTTGACGTTTGCCGGTGTTACGATGGATGCAGGAACGAAGAAACCTTCGATCGATTATTTGAAATATAATATTTGTTATGTATAAAACTTTTAAGATGTCTGCTTAAATAGAAATTGTAAGCTATGATTACCATAGGTGAATAATACGAAACTTAATTCAATTTCCTTGAAAGATATCATCTACCTTTAAGTCGTTTAAAATCCAAGTACTACGATAATTTTTAACACGATCCCTAAGTTTACTTTAACCAACAAGAAACTAGACAATCTCCAAGATACGATCGAGCAAGTGTCTATTACTTAATTATTATTTTATCATTTATTTTATACCTGCAGTTATTCTCTGTACATCGAAAATCACTTCTTCTCAATTTCAACGAAGCATAAAGGAACCAGCTCTCGCGTAATCCCCACATCTACAAACTCAAAGCACAAGTTCTCCGTATCTCTTCCGAAGCCTCAAACACAGAACCTATCGACAGTCACAAAGAACTCTTTCCTTTTATAAAAAATCTATCCCTACTCTTCAATCCTTATCCGAACAAAAAAAAAGAAGCGAATGTAATCAAGTCCATGAAATCCTCGTTGCCGCTCTCCGTTGGAATTTTCGCCAACAGATCCAGGAGCGACCGTAAAAATTCCCGCGCACAGTCGAAACAATATCGACGATGTAACGACCTGAATCTTCAGCCTCCGATCGCTTTCCGTCAGTTTTCAATGATCAGAACGAAACGATCCGACGGGATGCCGTTGAATTCGCGCTTGGAAAAAACATAACGATCCTCTTTCGCGGCTGGCCGGATTTCCTTTCGGCAGGCTGCGAGGGGGTTAATCGCTCTTTGATGCGCCGCCGCTTTTCCCCAACGTGCAACCTGCACTTTGTCCCATCCTCTTCCGCCAGTTTTTTTCTCCCTCCTCTTGCCTCGATGCACGCTCACCTGACCTGACCGCAGCAACGAGAGCTGATTGCTGGCGCGGCGTAACGAGCGTGCAGGCTACGCGTAAACGCAGCCGCGGTTCGCGTCGAGTGTTGAATGCACTCTCGCGGCTCCGATCCAATGGAGTTCCTGTGTCCTCGCGGGGATCGTATCGGCGAGATCGTTAGCCGAGCCATTCGCTTCGTTGATCCACTCTGACGCGCTCGATCCCCACTGAGATCGGCAGCAACGACGAGTCACGTCGAGGATTCTTGGCGGTCATATTTATCGGTAAGTATAGTATGTAAAGTATTGGATGATCCGTTGTACGGACGATTGTTTTGGAAAAATTGATAAAAAGGCGATTGATAGAATTTGAATAAAGCGATAAGTCAAAAACGCGCTATGGCATATTTTTAAATGTCTGAAAATAATCACTCGAGAAAGAAACGAAATTGTTACTTGGCTGAACTATTTAATAGTTGCACTAATGAAAGTAAGTCGTTTTTTTCTTCTTAAAAATTGAATATTAATTGCGGGCTCGTACATGTAGTAAAATTGACAAATTAATAGAGAGTTACAAAGTTATAAAAGTTAAGGTTAACGAGTTATACAAGCGAAGTTGCAAGATATCATCTATCTTGAAGATATTCAAGATTGAGACAGAACGATAATTTTCAATTAATTAACTCGCTAAAATTTTAGTATAAGGAAGTGTAAACTCCTTGAGGAATCTAACTGATCGTAAAAATTGTTCGTCGCTTAATTAGGTCTTTTATATCTCCGGATATATTTTCAACATCAAACGTTCCTTCTCTCGTGACTCTACCGAATAGCGTTTCTGTGTCCCCACGGGGATCGAGTTGGCGAGATCGTTAACCGAGCAATTCGTTTCGTTGATCCATTTTGGCGTGTATTCGACGCCCGCTGAGATCGGGAGCAACGGTGAGCCGCGTTGGAGATTCTTATTGGTCGTGGTTATCGATCGAACAACGACGTGAAGTATGGGGTATTAATTGTTGGATGGTCGCTGATCGGAGGATTGGTGTTTTTGGCTAAGTTTGCTGCGGAATTTATACAGTCGAACTTTCCAGGTACGTGCTCAACTGTACTATCGCGGCGACGTAATTAATCCTTGATTACCATTTCATGTATGTTACGAATATCTATGATCTTTTAATAACGAATTAAATTGTTTCAGCATACGATTTGTTTTAGGGAAACCGATAAAAATTTTTGTAGGTTTAAAAGTGTACAATTTGAGACAATTTTTAAAAACACATAATAAATTCAGTAAAGAAATCTCGGTAAAAGATAATAAAAATGGTACCACAGTGCAAACTTAGTATCTTTAATATTTCGTGTCTTCTATACGAATAACGCGTATTTGATACATGAACGAAATTTCTAAAGTGCAAACGTCACCTTCGACTCAACCATCCGAAGTAAAAAAAAAAGCGAACACTAAAAAAAGTAAACACCAGTAAATTCATCGGTAAAAATTGTATATACGCTAACTGGTCCATGCCTCGAGTAGGCGAGGTAGTAGAAATCACGATACACGACGTACTTTAATGACGTTAATGATGTTAAAACAAAAGAGGATAGTATGTTATTTAGAGCTGCAATTACGATATCAAACTTGCGATTAGGATAATTAGTGACTATATTAGCTTTTGAATGTGATTACTCGGATTACGAGGTGACGAGGGATGCAAAGTCCAAAGTATCAATTGGTGGCTAGTTGATGATAGGTGTTGGGGACACAACACTAATGAGAGTTCCTTCAGCGTGTGGCGATCTAGGGAAGGTCATAAATCACCTTGCGAAATATCCAGTCTCCATTACCTACGTGTAGACCCATGTCTACCAATGGTAAAGCTCGCATAATGGTAGAACTAATCACAGATTTACATCCTGATGTCACTTCTACGACCATTCTCGCTGTTCGAGTCCACCTTTCGAAATTAGTTAGAAGTGCAAACTCTGGGAAGAGCTTTAATACAAACGGTATGTAACACAACAGTTCACGGTTCAATTAGGCTAAGAACTTCAACTTGAATCAATTTAAACCAACGATTACTCGAAGAATGAAATTAGCAGCAGCTAATCCATAATGTAACTCGTTTCATTCTAACTTTGCACTGAATTTATAATTCACTTTAGACGGTACACAGCAAACGTTTTTTGGGATTAAACGTACTTTGTAAGAACGTACTCGTAGGGTATCAAAAAATATCAACTTATTTGATACGTTAAAAGTGGGATTATTTATATGTGTTTCCACAAAAATGTATTATTCTTAGTTGCAAAAAAATATTCAGCTTCCGAAAGTATCTGCAAATAACCGTAGTTTGAAAAAACTATTCGATCCTCGAAATCAGCCCGAAAGCAGCACAATCGGCCGTTTGCAGCTCGAGTATCGGTAATTCCAGCGATGCAACTAATTCCATTGGGTGTAGGATCATTTCCGGAAATATCATCAGAGGCAACTAACTATGTAATTCACGAAGAGCGAATTGTTGCGAACAAAAGATGATGGAGGGCGGAGAATCGCGTCGGAACGGGCTGAATATCGGTCACCATCGGAATGTAAGTTAACCCTTGTTCCAGCGTTGCGTTGCTGGACCGGATGAAACAATCGACTCGCATCTTAATTACGCAGCCATAATTTAACGGGCACCGCGTCGCATTCGCGAAATGCACGCGTGCCAACGGATTATGGTTGATGCACCAAATGCGCGCGACGATTATGCCAAACAATGCCGACGATATTGAGTGGCCCTGGTCCAAACAAGAGGCTGCGTCCGCTCTCATAAGTGGACGTCGTTGAATGATGCTTTGACTTCAAACATCGAAATAATTTCTGATTAATGCTCCACAGAGTTGGACCGTCATACGCGGTAGCCCAATTTCGTTCGTGTTGCTGATTCGTCGACTTGTTTGCTAGCGGTCGATGAAAATACTTCCAGTCATACAATATGTATATTATTCCGTTTTGGAAAGTTTAATTAGACGTACAAAAGAAATTCTGCGCAATCGCTTTTATATTTCATAGTATTGTTTTAAAGCCGGATATTTTTGTACGTTTCAGTGTTATACCGTTGTTTTTAATATAAATATTTTTCCATGCTTTGGTATGTGTTTCTTTTTTGTGGTAGCGTTATACGATATCGATGTTTAATTTGCAAAGGAAATCTTCGTTTGGAATTCTGATTGCGATATTGAATAAATTACGCTAAAGTTACGTACGTGTAATAAATATTATATAAACGTTATTTATTTTATATCTTCGTTTCACGATACATCTATCAAAAAATGTATTATAAGAATTTCTGATATTCAGATACGGTAGAACTAAGTTTTGCCGAACTCTGTGTATGCGAATCCCGCTTATACAAAGCAGATTTTGTTTACCGTCAGTTACCGAGTAACCGAACCTCTATTATTCGAACTGCGCTCGAGCATGCTTTTAATTATACATATACTAACGCGTATTCCGAAGTCGAACACGTCCGTGTGTTTTGTCTAAGCTGAGATATATATTTAATTTAATGGAATTCGCGTCGAAATTGTAGTTGAACCTCATTCAAACGTCAATCTGTATTGTCGAAACTCATAGCAGCGACTGACGAGGGTAGCAAGAGAGTCTCTGTTACCCGAATTTGTCGGTTATCCGAAATATTTTGTCTCCCGTCCGGTTCGGATGAACGAAGTTCCACCGTAATAAAATTTCGTTACATTTTATCTTGCCGAAAGTTATTCCAATTAACAACAAAAACAGGGGAATAATTTTATGCATGAATTTCGCCGCCAGTTCCAACAAACACGAGAAAAACGTTTAACTGGTAATTAACATCCACGCGAATCGAAGTTATTACAGTGTTAGTCCCGCGTTTACATAGTATCGTACAATATTTTGCAATAATTGCATGTATTATACATATACGGTGTATACATAGCGCGTTATTGGATATTATGAAACAACAGAAATTCCAATTTCCTCTATACTGTTCTCGTGTTAAAATCTTCCATCACATGCTATGTCATTTACATCGTTATTACTATAAGCTATTAATTTTTAATATTCTTCGTGATATACTCTGTGAAAGAAAAACAAGTTCACTCAAACTGTAATTTTCGATAAAATAAATACAGACTTCTCTTAACGAACGAAGAATATTGTGAAAAATTGTTCAACTCTTTTGGAATGAAAAATTACAAAACTAATATTTGATCGCTGTTACTTGCAAATTATTCTTTTACTTCTTAAATAATTTGTTTGCTATACGTTTCCAAATAGTTTACCTCTTTTCTTCAAAGACTTGTCCGTGTCACTTTCAAAATGCGATAAAATACGACATGTTCGCCATATATAAAATCATGTTTGTCGCAATAGTAACACTTACCCACAAAACGTAACCAACCACGCAAGTGAGAAACGCGATCATAATTCCATAAACTGTCGGCAAAGTTTCTTCATTGGACTCCCCTTTCTCCATGGTATTGGTTCACCGCAAACTTCAAAATCACAAATGCCCGTTCCCTATCCGCGGCACGATCACCATCGAATGCGAAATTTCATTCGAATTATATAGGTTATCGCGTCGCTGCCCTTTGTCAATTCCGATTAATTACACTTGGAGTTTATTAACCGCAAATGGCATTTACGTGCAGCTGTCGAAAAGACTTTTAAGCTTGGGTCTGATTAAACGCTTGATTACCAAACCAGACGGTATATTAATATCTGATGGAACGCGAAGAAAAATAAATTCTATACAACCGGATAAAAGATACGTATGAAAATTATATATTCGATAAAAAGAAGAAATAGATAGTAAATTATAAATCATCTATTATTTGGCGAGTAAGTATCTTGAAAATTAGATGAAAAACGATGACGAACGAGCGTTAGTACGAGAGATATTAACGAAACAAGAACATAACGAATCGGAATTGCATATTCACCGAAGTAAGAAACAGGTAATGGTAACTTGAAAATCAGAGGTAAAATACCACGAATTTGAAAACTCAACAAAATTGTACTGTACGAGATCCAATAGGAAAAACATTAATTACGATATGCTAAATTATGTTGTGAGCGATTTAATACGACAAAAATTAACGAAAATATACTCTACATTTTTAATTAAAACCTCCGTAAAATCATACAGGGGAAAGACAATTTTCTGATAAAGAAAGACCATTTCTCTGAACAAACGAAAAACTAGCCGAGCCAACTCGATCATCGTTAGGAAATGACGTCCATCCCGTCACAATGTGCAGTGGCATCGTAATACGATAATAAGACGAATCGAACAGAGGTACGATACGAATCTTTCATAAGGCGGCTTTAAAGCAATCGTAAAAACGTAGCAGCGACCAGCAGTTGCCGTAAAAATCCCAGAAGTGCTCAACGCAAATCCTTCTTATCGAGAGAAAGGAAACTTTCATCTGGAACAAATAGCGACACGAATCCCCGTTGTCCAGCAACAGTAAATCGATGAGTTTGGCTCCGTGCAGCTATTTGCCGGAAAACCGTTCGACCAGGAAACTCGAAAGCATCGAAGAGAGCATGAACTATGAAGGAGGGAAAAAGTAGAAGATAGGTCAAGAGGGAAAAGGAAACAGACGATTCTGGTTAGCTTTCGAGAAAGAAGGGGAAGATTTATGGTGGTCACTTTATCGAGAGCGACCTCGTGCTCGATCATTTACGAGCTACACCTACGCCAAGGAGCATTTTTTTTTCCTTTTCGAAGACTACTACGTCATTCCGAGTATTTCTCCTTCTTTGTCCTTTTTTCACGGTCGGGAAAGTGACCTAGCAGAAACGTGACCTTGATACGGTTACGTTCCTCTCGATAAACTCGTATCGATAGGGGCCGCCAGAGACGTAGGCGGATGAGAAAAGCTTCGACGGGTATTAATGACTCTCCTATCGCGTGGAAAATTTGATTCGCCGTAAGACAGTGTCGTTTTTCAAAATTCGAGACTCGGAGGAACGGAATTATAGCTTTGGCGTTTTTTCAAGATCTGAATATCCTCTTAAATCGCCGTTTTTACGACATTGCGATCGCGATGATACAGAAAATGCAGCTAGATACGTCTAGGAGGAATTAATTGGTATTTTATCAAATTGTTCGGAAGGTAAACCCACGGAAGAAGTCGAAGAGAAGAGAAGAATAAAGTAGCGAGCACGATAGAAGTGGAAATATTTGAAGAAACGCGAGCTCGAAGCTACAAACGATTGTCAGAGATGTATATTAGATTATTCCGAGAACACTTTACGCAGGAAATGCAATAATAACCCATGGAAAAATGTATCGAATATTTATTGAAAAATTCGTAAACCTTCGGGCGAATATTTCGCGGAAGAGGGAATTAATTGAAACGAATTTAACAATTCATCTCGTTGAAACACCATCGTTGTATTTTTATAAACACGGTCAAAGAACGAATTGACACCCTTTGAAACTCTAAAAATCATACTTAATTCTCTGATAAATAAGAAACTACAGAGACTCGTTGAAGTTCGTACGAAATCTGCGAAAAATGACACGATCAAAGAGTTAAAGGGAACCGTTGGTCGCCGCTTTAAAAACTCAGCGAGCCACATTCCACGCGTTCAACGCGTCAAAGCCCGTCTGGTTCAAAGCGAAACTTGCCAAAAATCTGCCGTAACGTGCCCGATCGCGCCACTAATTCCCAACGCTTCTTCGCTTTACCGTATAAGCAGGCGCGTCACAGTGTTTGGCGAGTTGTGTACGCGCGTTTCACAAGAAACGTCGACAACAAACACGAATCGCTCGTTCATCGTGGAAAATTCGACAGACCATGACCACGTAGCGAAGACTCAATGACGAGGGATCGACACTGACTGATCGGCGAAGGGAACTTTCCTCTCTCGACTATTTTTAACGCGAGGGTCAAAGACGATCGAAGACGAAAGGAACGGCGATGGGATGAATTTGGCGATGTAAACGTCTCGCGCGGCCACGTAGACTCTACAAGCCACTGGTTTCTGTTTTTCGAGACGCGTGTCCGCCTCATCGCGAAATGTCGGACGCGGAAACGCGTATTAATAGTCCGGTGGAAATGGAATCTAGGTGAGCAACGGAGAAACAGACGGTCGAACGAGCTGTTACGCGGCGAGCTTCGGCCGAGGGTGAGACGAATTCGCATCGGATTCCACTCGATGTTCGCGAATTTATTGCCCGGCCATCCGATCGATCGTCGAACCCAGTGACTTTCGCGTGTTTCCACGGAGAATTTCGGAATCTACCGCCAACGTGTTCTGGCCCTGTGGATTAAGTTGTTAGCGTGCTGTTTCCATTTAGCGTGCCGGTTGTTGCCTGTGTACCCCGGGATTAATGAGATTCGGTCGAGTTTAAGGTTTTTGTGTTTCTATTTCACAGCTGGAATTAACGCAGCTGTTACGATTAAAGTATGGGTATACCATCTGCGTATTTACGCAGTTTAAAAGACTTTGGCTAATAGATATCGTTTATTTAAACGTAATGGTCAGTTTTGCGTTTGCCTTTTTAAATTCTTTTCACGAGATGTATAATTTTAAAGATGTAATCGTTATGTCGGTAGCGTTGCATAGAATCTAATAATAAGTATGACAATCGAATCGATGCAACATACGCGCCAGTAGCAGTGGCTGCATTAAAAAGCACAACGATCAAGTTATATATACGTACTTGTAGGTAAGAAAATATTTAATTTGAGAAAGTTGCTGGTAAAGTTCAGTTAAAATACGGAAATCTGTATGCTTTGTAAAAGGAATGTTTTTTAGAAATTAAAAATGTTTTTAAGAATCTAATATTCGTTTTCGCTTCCATATGTATACACATTTCGCTTCTACTAAAAAAAAATGGATACGTTTCGTATTCCTGCAGAATGGTTAAAGTTTAAATAACCTTAGTTTCTGGCTCGTTTATGGCTCGTTAGATGTAACTTATGAACACTATCAAAATACATCACCGATAGAAACATTTTTACATACGTTTTGCAATAATATACTCGTACAGAAATTACGCGAAGCTAGTTATACGCTTCCTTTATTAATTACAAAATTTTATTATTTCCTCAATGAAAATCCTGTACAGATTATCCAATAATTTAATTCTCTTTATAACAAAATACGAAATTATCTTTATTATTTAAAAAAAATCACATACTTAGTATCCGTTAAAATAGTATCCATTAATTGGAACTCTTTAATACCATTTCACTAAAACACATCACACGGAGAGATATTTCTCTCCACTTGACCCGCAAGAAATAAACCTAATTCTTTACACAGCAGCGCTAATTGTACCAACGCCATCGACCCGTGAAATCCAAATCGTTGTACGTGAAAACAAAGCGAACCTTCAGTGTATTTTCGTTGCAAACCGAACGCGAGTTTCGAGGATCGAGCTCACTATAAATCTGATCTCCATTTGCGGAAGGTTCCCAGGGGGAATTTAATAGATCAGTCGAACTGCTACCAGTAGAGACGAATCGATTCCATAAAATTGTCGCAAAAATAGAGAGGCGTGAATTCGAACATTTGGAGCTTTTTTCAACGACATTTGATCCGCTTAAACGCCATAGCGTTTAATTAAATAAATAGAAGAAAACTTTCTACGAAAGAAGAAAAAACGATGATAATTTGACAAACGCGATTTCCCAAAGATTTATCTTTTAATTCGTAGATTATTTTTCTCGCGGGTTGGAAATAAGGTCTAAATTTGTTGGACTTTGGTATTTTATTTCTATGGTGAAAACAACGTAACTGTCGAAAGGTTTGAAAAGACACCATTTACGCATCGCTTTGCCAGCGATAGTACGCAATGAAAGTTCACGGTATAATCTTAATAAGGCGATAAACGAGTTGAAGGTGAATTTAATGGAGTACTCGTATTCCGCGCGTGAAATATTTCCGCCATGAATATGTTAATCACGAAGAACGAAGAAGAAGCTGCGGTGTAGCGGCGAACAAAGTGCCATCTCCGTAAGCGAACTTGCGTCATTTACGTTCTGCAAAAGTATTCAGATGCAAATTGAAATTCTCGGTGGATCCACGCAGGCGAACAAACTATGATAGAACGAATCGAAGCTAATTTCGATGTTTTATGTATCCAAATGAATAAGAAGTAACGATTGTCTTTTCAGACTTGGATATCCGGATTAAATTCCTCTGCGAGCAAACGCAGTTTGAAATATAAATTAACGAAAGAGAATTCGTTCCGTGATAATAATAAATTGCGATAATGATGATACGATGATGCAGCTGATATACATTCTTTATGTAGCCAGTGGTATTAAAATTTAAAGCATGATTAACCGGTTGAAAACCAAGCAGTGAAATAATACGTGGAACGTTAACATTATTGATAATTTTACGTGAAAAATATAATTAATTAATTAAAAAAATATGTTTTAGAAGATCATTACAAAAATCACGAAACTACAGAAGATTTCAATAATACTCAGTCAGGTCAGTGACTATATTTCTAAGACCGAAGCTAATTTCAAACCGAATAAATGTCGCAATTTGAAATATTTGATAGCAGTCGACAAGGATCAGCGATCGTAGAACGAACTGTAAAGATGACAATGACGGATAAGGTAAACCTATCGAGTAACAATTAAGCCACTGTAGAAAGATGCGAGCGACATTAGCGACATCGATGATTTTAATTTACAACTGTTCCGCAAACTATGACACGTTTCGAGAATTACGACCATCGGCGCAATTGCTACTATAACCTAACTCATACATTATATTTGAGAAACAGAGTAAAAACTTCTTTGAATTAACCAAATCAACCGTTTTTAGTGCGCAATAATAACACGTGTACGAGAAATCAATAAGCGTCATCGAAATTTATCGTGAGAATGGTTAACTCATTGTAAATTATATTTGCAAATATTAATATTAAACACGATACGAACGGCACCTTCCGGTCAGCCATCGTTAAAAGAACCAACGATCCATCGAGATCAATGTCGATTCCAGCTGATGTTCGTCATTTATCTTTAAATCACGTTGTTCGTTTTCTGATGCAGAGAATAACGTTTCGTTAACTAAAATTCGGTATAAAACCTTTCGTAAATGAAGGTTTACGTACTTCGAAATACTGTAATCAATTTTATTAATTCTCAAT
Source organism: Bombus impatiens (assembly GCF_000188095.3). Classification (NCBI taxonomy): domain Eukaryota; kingdom Metazoa; phylum Arthropoda; class Insecta; order Hymenoptera; family Apidae; genus Bombus; species Bombus impatiens. The sequence goes on along the minus strand of NT_176667.1, from coordinate 2,045,749 downwards.
TACTTCGATTATAACGCGAACAGGTATATTGAAAACGAATAATCTTTCATCTTTTATAAACCCGCAATATATCTCTGCTCATTGAAAAATCGAGTTACGCAGGATGCTTCCACATTTATTTAGAACTGAGTTTTTACGAGCAGGCGTTTTTCATTATTTTTCACTGAATACAGTGTTAATCGATGTAGGTTTGGGGTTGATAATTAATCGATTCACAAAGATTTGATTTTTCTCTCTATATTTCTCCGCCTCGTACAACACGTCTTAACGCATAGAATACACTTGGTCAATTAACACGTGGTCGACTTCTAAGACAAAAGAGCGTCGTTAGAAGTGGTACCAACTTAGCTTGTAGTAACTAGCGATCATACCAACCTAACTTTTCTCAACATACAGTGGAATTATCGTAGCAGCGATGCTCTAACAATCGAAACAATCTGTCAGATATAGACAATTCCGATTAAAACGATGTAAATAATAAAGATAGATAAGGTATATAGGATTATTTTTCTATCTCGATTAAAGTTAAAGCACCTGATACGATACTTTTAACGATGGTAAAAATGAAAAAAATCCTAATTTCAACAATACAGTATAGTAGTAGCGATATATTAACTTTCTCATTCTGTTAAATTGCAAACGTGATTTAAAGGTCTAAATAAATGTGGAAAATGAGATCGTCAGAAATATTCGCAAATATCGCAAGGAATATTAAAATAAAAATATGATACTCGTGTACTATGTGTGTACTACCGTTGAGAATACAAAGGAGAGATACAAAATAGGCTCATACGCTGTAAAATAATAATAAACATAGGATAAACGTGCGATAAAGAAGAACGGTGAATTTGCGATCAAAGAAAATCGTGTGTGGGAAATCGGGAAACATTTTATCGGGATTCGGCCAAGTTAATTTCACGGATCGGCGAATGCGTAGCTGTATTCGTTTATTTAAATGTAAAGTTCTCATTCCCCTGCAGGGTTTGTTTTCAACAAGCAAACGCAGTTTCCATTTGCACTGATCCGGTTTCGTATTGTAACACAATGTTAGCAACCAGTGCTGCGCCCATTATGATAAGCTATATGAGAATTTATTTAGGGAACCCTTGGAACTGTTTTAGGAAGCCGCAATCTGTTGCAACAATTTCCTCTTCAACTACCGTTGCTTCTCTGCCTCGACAGATTTACAATTTCGTGCACTCGACCGGCGTGCAGTAACCGTATAACTCTTGTTCACGGTTTACTGCTATCAATCAACGTGATGTGCTTAAGCTTCGCGGATTCAACTCTTTTCCGGAGTAAATTAACCTGCGTGAAAACGAGCGCGTTGACGTTTAAAGAAGATTCATTACAACGTGGAAAATATTTACGCTCGTTTTGAACAATATTTATTTGCGCTTGTTTATTTCGTTTAATATGTTTACACTTGCATTCTGATGAATTTATGTCCGCGTAATTCTCGCTAAGTGTTTGATCTTTATTTCGTACCGTGGGTGTTGAAACATCTTACCATCTGTACCGTAAAATTATACTGAAAATATATATAATGGTTATTGTACATTTTTCTCAATTCTGAAAACCTTCCTATGTATTCGAATTTGTTTTTTTTTCTACATTTTCTATATATCGAATTTCAAATTTCTATAACTATCACAAAATTCGCACAAATAAAAGGGATACGACGGTTTCGAAATATAATCGTTTGGTGGTTTTTGAAAAAATTAACGAACGAGGAGCACGATCGTAAAAACGATGGTAAAAATCCTGATATAGAATTAATAAGCAGAAATAATCAAAGAATTAATTACGAATTAGATTAGAATAAGATAACGATAGATTGATATAAGAATTTAAATAAAACAAGGTAGAAAAGTTGTCGAGTAATAAAGAAGATTGTTAATGGATATCAAATTTTCTGTTAGACTGTCTAAGATAATTATTAGACGAACAAACAAGGAAACAGTTTTATAATTAAATAAATTTCTAATATTTATGTAATAAAAATCCATTGTTCCATTAACACACAAACATTCTACTTTACGATATACATATCTGCATTCAATAAAAGTTATTTCTACCTATAACACGTTATGCGATGTCAATCGCTTAACTGGACTTTTCATCGGAACAAAAAGTAACCGTAAGAAAACGAACGACGGAAAACGCGTTAGAAAAATGATCGAGACAAGCTTAGATTGCAAATTGCAAAGGCAAGCAATCGACAGCGGTATAACACGAAGATGGTCTGGCGAACGCATCAGAGATGTCCTTCGTTCGCGCATAAAATGCAATTTGGTGGGTGTCAGACGGCCGTTACCGTTGCCCACTCTGCTTCTGCAGGCAGTCGCGTTACGAAATTTAATTGGATTTATCGATCGGTTTTCTGATTCCCATTTCCCGTCCGCCCTACTATCGGTCGAGCCACGCGAAAATCCGCCGCCTCTGTAATCGATGTCGTAAACCCGACCATCGCACCGATGATTTCCTCTTTGCTCTCGTCCAAACGTCTATAGCCTATTCAGGATTTTCGTACAACTCCAAGCTGCAAAGTGTCTAACCAGTACAGGAACTTCGCAGGTCTCGTTTACGCGGTTGTGCGTATGTAAGCATTGTGATCTGAGTTGGGAGATAATTGAGTCGTTCGAAAGCCATACTAATCAACTTTTTCGAAATGTTTCGAAATATTGAATATGTAAATTATCGAGGAAAATTGTTCATAAAAGATAGAGTCGATCGATGTTGTTTTTGAGAAACCCAATTACCGTGCGTAAACATTCCTCGACATGGCGCGTTGACGATCGGTTTTAGTCAGTCGCCGAGCAAATGTCAAAAGGTTCAGGTGCGAGATTTCGGTCGCCTTCGTCGCTTAAATAGCTAAGTAGACGAACGTGACATTTTTTTTTGTTTTTTTGAAACTACTAAGCCCTCTCGCTACGATATTATCAAATACAGCGATGTAAGTCTTTTTTGCTTTTTTTTTTTAATATTTATAAACACTTTTGAACGTGTGTTAAGACGAACGATGTTTTCATAAATTTTGTTCTTTTAAATTATCGATAAAGGTAAACAGAAAACTGTCTTATCTACGTCAGTAAATAAGCAGTTCTCTTTTACCGACGGTCGAGAAGAGACGAGGTTTTCTCATCGATCAGTGACTCTACAGTACCTATCGCTGGTATCGTGCTATCAACTGGTAACTTACCATGCTCTACAGTCGGTCGGTAATACAGATTGAGAGTCGAAGGAAGAAAATTAACTGTACAAAAACCAATATGTAAATCAATAACCTACGAGATATTATTCAAAGTATCAACAAAATTATGCGACCTTACGATATTATATTAAAGATACAAGTAAAAATGAATGGAGATACACGTACGTAATAAATCACACACTGCCTACTTTTTCGCCAGTTACTCGACATCTAAAATCTATGATCACGATTGTATTCAACGAGGAGTTTAACATCACCAGAAACACAACGGAGAACCGGGAAGCGACTAATTCTATGCAAATCAAGGAGGCGTGGCATAGAATTCCTGGATATATCATTATCATCGGCCCGATATATTACGTCCTACGTGCAATCATCTGATCGCAGGTGCATATAAGCGTGTTTTCGACCGTATCTAGCGATATACGTTGCCGCAGATTTCCTGGTGATGTGTTTAATTGTGACAGAACAATACCATATGCACGAGAATATTATCGTTCGAGAGGTTCGCCAATGGCACGATTATGTTAATGTGTCCTCGGTTTTATAACCTAACCTTGGAAATACGATTAACGAAAGTTGTATCGAAACCGTCGCTCTTTTAAACTTCATCGAGATTTCCATAATTTTCTCCGAGTTGATACATCGTGTACCAACGAAATATCAAATTTACGTTAAAAGGTTCAGACTGAAAATCATATATGAAAAAATATATGTGTGCGTACAAATGTAATGTAAACGTTGCAAAATTTCCGTGAAAAATTACTAATTAGATACTTTGACTATTTTGTTAGCTCCAGCGTTCATTAAATAATTACACCCCTAACGAAATAATATATAAAAATATGGCTGAGAGGAAATTACCTGCGTACATACCACAGTTCCCTCTCTTATGCCTGAAAATTATCGGGAAATGATCGATTTCACAAAATCATAGTGCCAGTCTATAACGTATCCGCAAGACACACAGACCGCGGCGGTGCAATTTTTCAATTTGCATCGCGGAAGAAGGATATTCCGGACCATGAAAGTTTCCTGCATCTGCGAGAGTTTCTGACTCCAGCGTTACTCTGTTACTCTTCCGAGACAAGCCGCGAAAGGGGAAGTTTATGTCGCGAAACTTTCACGCGGCCCGCATGCACACCAGCTATGCAAATAATATAATTTCCTTAACTTTCTTGTCGCAAATTTTCCTCCTCGGAAAACACCGATAAATTTGTATTTTCCCGTTATTCGTTTATCGTCGCTCGAGACATTCAGGTCTATCGTAAAACGTTTCTTTCCTACTTTCATAACAGGAACCATTTAATTGGCAAAGAAAAGAGAATCCAGGTCATCCAACAAACCGATTCGCAATCAACGTCTCCGGAATAAAATATTTTGGCAAACCCATAACGCAAACGAATCGAACATCCAGTTGAAAAATTAAATTACAGCTGACGATGAAATCACGTCTGCATCGACAAAAGAGAGAGAGAGAGAGAGAGAGAGAGAAAGAGGGAGGCTCTAAAATATACCGTTGACATCGGTGATCGATTAATTGCCCGGTTCACTTTGCCGATACTCGTTTCCTGGCCAATCAGCACGGGGAAAAACGAAGACAAAGAACGACCGTTGCTGATATTCCAGATTTCCGTACGAGGAGAACGACCATTACTCAGTAGACCGGGCACGAACATCCAAGACGCGATCTCACGACGTTTTCTTGCGACGATACCAAGCTAGCCAGTCGTTTTCGCCAAGTACCTGGCTGTTCTCGAGTAAACTCGACCAGCAACCATCGCTTCGCCATTGCTGTATGGACAAGGAAAAACACGAGTCGTTAAGATCCCGTCGCACGTATCTTGAATAACGAGTGTACGCAGCTACCCTTCGGGAACCTGATTTAACCCTCGATCGGTGTATTGCGGTTGCGATAAGTCCGTAACGAATAGTCTGCAAGATTTTTACGCGCTTGTGGAAAATTTCGAGCTGCAGAGACGTACGATACGTATCTGTAAAAATATATAAAATATGTAGCGTATGGTACTCGTTGATATACAGGGTGGTTGGTAACTGGTGGTACAAGCGGAAAGGGGATGATTCTACGCGAAAAAAGAAGTCGAAAATATAGAATACAAATTTTTCGTTCGAGGCTTTGTTTTCGAGAAAATCGACTTTGAATTTTTGGTCGGTACGCGTGCAGTTTATCGCGTCTCGTTATAACGGATCTCACTGTAGATCGTTGTCTCGATTGACGTTATTTTTTAAATTTTTAAATTTTTAAATTTTTAAATTTTTAAATTTTTAAATTTTTAAATTTTCAAATTTTCAAATTTTCAAATTTTTAAATTTTCAAATTTTTAAATTTTCAAATTTTCAAATTTTCAAATTTTTAAATTTTCAAATTTTTAAATTTTCAAATTTTCAAATTTTCAAATTTTTAAATTTTCAAATTTTTAAATTTTCAAATTTTCAAATTTTCAAATTTTTAAATTTTCAAATTTTTAAATTTTCAAATTTTCAAATTTTCAAATTTTTAAATTTTCAAATTTTTAAATTTTCAAATTTTCAAATTTTCAAATTTTTAAATTTTCAAATTTTTAAATTTTCAAATTTTCAAATTTTCAAATTTTTAAATTTTCAAATTTTTAAATTTTCAAATTTTCAAATTTTCAAATTTTTAAATTTTCAAATTTTTAAATTTTCAAATTTTCAAATTTTCAAATTTTTAAATTTTCAAATTTTTAAATTTTCAAATTTTCAAATTTTCAAATTTTTAAATTTTCAAATTTTTAAATTTTCAAATTTTCAAATTTTGAAATTTTGAAATTTTGAAATTTTGAAATTTTTATTTTATATTTTCGACTTCTTTTTTCGCGTAGAATCACCCCCTTTCCGCTTGTACCACCAGTTATCAACCAACCTGTATACATAAAATAATTTTCAAAGTTCAATTTTTATACAAGTACCTTCTTCGATCATCTGAATAAGAAATTTTGATCAATCACGAGCTTTATATTTACAAGCATAGAGTTTGTATAGAAATCAAAGTACGTTTACAAGTACAACTAAGGAAACCCGAGGAAACCTAAATAGGGATTTGTCTCGTTTTCTAAATATTATAACAAGTGCTTTTTTTCTTTCTATAATTTCTATACTCTCGCATATTATACCTATCCTGCATTTTTTCTATATTTTAATTCCCCATAGTTGCGTAAACATTCGTAATCCATGTATAGTAAATAACACACAAAAAATATCATTCCTTCCCTACAACCGTAGAAAACAACCTGTTGTAGGAAAATCTCCTTCCGCCATCGCTGCTCGTCTACCACAGTCGAATCGATCGTCCACGATCTATTGTACGTATATCGGTGTTCGACTGTTCGCAATTCCAAATTCGCCGTTAGACTGGCACTCGATCTTGCGACAGTATATCGAACGTCGGAAGACCTGGTCGCTCTTTTCACTAGCGCGCGCAACGCACTCGGGAAGATCAAACGGCCCACGCTATCTATCAGAAACGATCTAGATTTCACTCGGTATCCGAGTATCCAGCAACTTTCGTCGAAGACGATGTTACACGCGTGTCATGTATCCGTAATCGCGGCGGTAGTCAATTTTGAACCGTCGAATCGATCGCAACGACACCGTGAAAGCGTGTCGTCTTCGAGATCCGGAGTAGTGACCTAAAGCCAGCTCGCAAGGGTGATAACTTTCTGTGCGAAGGAGCCGACAAAGCAGCTTATATGGCAACTTACGCGGCAACTCGTTTCGCCAAAGCGGTTTTCTATCTCGCGCTATTCGCTCCCATAGAATGCAGAAGGACAGTCGAGGCCTGTCGGCTATACGTATTGGTATACCGCTTGGGCAAACAGGCTGGCGTTAGAAAAGAACCAAGACAGAGTCAGCAGACGCGACAGAAGGACAGAGACCGCGAAGAAAGAGAAAAGTCGGCGTTGCCGACGCGTGCTCCGAGGAATCTATCGAATTTCTAATTGGAGATCTCTGTAAAATTGATTTCGTTACGGTCTTCGAACGAGTTGCGAATTGCTCGATACAATTGGAGCGAACGGAATGCCAGATCCGTGTAATATTTGGATAGCAATGTGTTTACGGGCGGCGAAGTATTCGAACGATGAGAAAAGTGGACAAACGGTTGGCAAATTGTTTCTTCGTGAAACATCGTCGTTCAACGCCAGAAATGTCGGATTTAACGAAAACGAGCTTTGGTTGTCTTTCCTTCGTTTTTACGATGATTAAGCGCGCTTTAAGTGCCGAGGATATATAAACTGTCACGAACCAGTTCCAACTCTAATTAAAAGCAACGTATTCGCGTTTACGCTTTAAAAGGTTTCGTGACATAATTCGAGTCAATTAAACCACTCGTTCAAACCGCTCGGATAACTTCAAATTTAATCGTCCATTATAAAAGTAAACAGCCTCTTAAAACAAACTTGTAAATCTGCGGCAAGATTTCCGTACAAACCGTTTGTAATGCTATTCACCGCAACATTTACGAAGAAAGTAAAATGCGATCGATAACGATCAGACATCGCTCGCAGGCGAAAGGAATCAATTACCACAACCTGTTAGTCGCATGCTTCGGTTCCATACAATTTCGAAAACGCTTTATCATCCGAGGAAACGCGTTAAGCGACGATATTCTTCCAACAATTTCGTTCCGAACAGTTTATCGAGCGTTCGTCTAATTATCGAATCGTTGCAGCGGTATAGTAGAAAAATTCGTATCCAAGTATTACGTCAGTCTGGAATTTTGTTCGCTCGTATAGGATTAACCGAATTAATACCATTCAAATCTTAATTGCGTCAAATGGTAGAAAATGAAACGATCGTAAATCGTTTTAATTAGCTGGTCGCGTCTTACCTTGGCTGAAATTTCTATACGATTAATTGGCAGATAATACCGACGTTGCAATGACACACGTTCGCATACTCACAATAGCGATGACAGGATTCTTTCGCACCCGTAGCAGGACACCCAACTTCGTTATCCATTGTATCGTAAAATAATTGCAAATGAAAAGATTCGTCAACTATTCCCAAGATTTTGAATCTTAACTTTAATCTTGGCAAAATTTTTCTGAACTTTTGCAGAGTTTTATTTAAAATACCATTCACCTTTGAAACTCGTTGTATAATTCTCTTCAAATATGACCGAATAATGCCTGCAATCGCGAAGGAGAACGCGCAAAGAGAATCGAGAATCGCTTACCGCCGAGTTGGTCGTCTGAACAGGCACCTTGGTTCCCAGTCCCGTGAGTCCTCCGAGACACCTACGCGCACAATCGGGATCGTTATCTTCGCAGATAGGGCAGCCTACCGTGGAAGAACCGCTCGCTTCTCTCAGCACGTGATTACTGCTGGTGTTGGTCGTGTAACCTTGATCGGAGCTCGCGTTCGAATTCGGCCTGGACTCGTCCGAACTGTCGAACGGTTTGATGTTTCGCGGTCGATGAACGATTCCCACAGGCTCCCATATCTCGCTGGTCGACGAGGCGTAGTAATTATTTTCCTTGGTCTCGCGGCTCCTCTCGTCGACGACCTTTCCGCCCCGCGCCACGGTCACCTCCTCCTTCGTCACGATGGACGACTTTACGCTCAAGGATGTCTCGAGTCGTACCGGGGCCCTTTGCAAGCATTTCCAGTTAGCAGGTATCACGGTGGATCTCTCTCTTCGAGCACCCACACCGATTCCACGAGCTCGTTACACGCGTGGGAGGATTTTCGTTATGATTTTCGAGGACTGGAATATCGGCTAATAGACGTGAACGAATCCCGGCTGGTTTGGCGGTGGGTCGAAAGGAAACGAGCTTCTGGAAGTTGCGATTGGGACATACAGGATTTCTCGCGGTTTAATGGAAACGTGTAACTAAACTTAATTAGTTTGAGAATTTGCGTCTGTATTTCATTAAGCGTGTATGGCGAGGAACGTTGTTTTTGCAACTCGAGCTCGAAACGAAAGGAGTGAAAGAAGTTTTTTGAATTCGCGATTGTCTCGCGTGGTTTCTTGCGCTTCGACGAAGATACGAGAAAACTTGGCGCGAAAGAAAACTACGAGCGCACCGTATTTCATGCCTATGTGAAAGATTTCTTTTGCGAACTTGAATTTAAAAAGAAAGGAGCGAGAGGCGCTCCTGGGAGTCAAGATCGTCGAAAGTGGTTCTTTGTGTTTTGACAAAGGTGCAGGCAAACTTGATTTGTCAATGTACGCATTTCATACTTGCGTGAGAGGTTTCTTCGAAACTTGAATTTAAGAAGAAAGGCACGAAAGAAACTCCTGGCAGTCGAGATTGTTGCAGGTGTTTCCTTGTATTTTGAGAAAGATGCGAGCAGACCTGATCGGTTTGTGCATGTAATGATGCAGTGAAAGAAGCATGTAAATTACTACATTTTAAAGTATGCCTGTATCGATATTGTTTTAGAATTGAAACGAAACTCCATATTACTAAGTAGACTTCTATCTGGAGAATCCTCAATAGACGTTTTCTAAATTATTGAAACACGTCACGAGTAAATTAGCTCTGTTGCTCTAGTATTTTAGCAACTCCAGTTTGTCGAATCTTCGTCGAGAGGCTCGCGAGTAAAGGACGCCAAATATAATTCGAGTAAATGACACGAAGGACGACACGGATGCACGCGGCGAGCAATTTATTTCGCATCAGGGCTAACTCGAAAAGGATCCACGATGATACCTTAGTATTCCAGCCTTGACGAGGATCTGATTGAGCAGATCGCACGGTGGCACCTGGCCGGTTATCATAGCTTCGCGGATGGCAACGC
>NT_176667.1:2002467-2035178 GCF_000188095.3 Bombus impatiens | reverse complement strand
GGGCCCTCGAGGGGAATCGGTACGCCGTTTATCAACAACACTTCCTCCTCTCTCATGCTGGATTTCTTTTCGCAGTCCACCACCTTCACCCCAGGCCCGAGAATCGACTCCACCGTCGACTGGATCTCGTGATCGTCCATTCCTGAGAAAACGTATGGCACGGGTTGCTACGCGAAACTTGTTGCTGATTTATTCGTACCTCGTGCGAAATCGATATGGACGTGATCGCGGTTTTCTTTCGACCAAGCATTTATTACGCAAGCTCATGAAAGTATTCGAACATCCGAAGACACCTTATATCACGCATTATGCGTACCGTACGAAATATTTAGAAATTTCGTCAGCACCGTTGCGAGACTGTCGTAATTCTTGGACACACGGATTTTTATAGATTTATGGTAAAGTTAAGATTACATGGAATTCTTATAACGCGTAAAAATATAGAGAATATTCGAAATACGGTATGCGTTGTACCTAGTATTCGGTAGGTGAAATCGTTCTCTGCGTATATTCCACTCTTTTAGTCGTATTTGTAAAAATATGAATTTGCATAAATATCCGCAGTCCAGTAATTATGTACGTTGGTCGAGTTTCAAACAAATCTGAAAATGTACGTAGAAATTACAAGATGTATACGATATGATAAATATTATTTCTCAGTAGAGGAATTTAATTACCAGTAATTTTATGTTTAATACTGATTTACATTAGAAGTTATTACTTTCAGACTTCTCGAAGGGAGCAAACATTTTTATTCGTTTTGAAGTTAATTAGTGGAGAAATGAAATAAAACTTTGTTTTAATTCAACTAATTGCAAGAGTTTCTTAATTCTTGATAGATATGCCGAGTAAGCGGAATATTTCAAGCCAGATTTGTAACAACGTAGCAACAAAGAAGCTTCTGATGTTAATCTCTGTTCTCAAGTTCTTCAATCCCTTGAAATTCTTTTGACAGCGTTCGAGGAAACTGATGCGCGGCGAAAGAAATATTCGCCGTCGTTGTCCTTCCTCTAAACTGCTTTTCAAGCGATTTTCATTTCAAACCTTGGCGCAGAGATGCGCTAAATTATGTTCGCTAAGATATCATTAGTCCTGAGTTTAATCGAATAACGCTGATTTATCACGAATATTTCTCATGACGTCAAAAATAACGAGACACGATATTTCTTGAATTATAAATCAGATACTCCAATACTTTGATTCTTTATACTTATTTACTCTCTCCTCTTAATGCGATTATCAATTTAGAAAAATTCAAACACAATCTGTAAACAGACGAAAATAAAAGAGTTGTGCTTGTACAATTTTATTATTTCACGATACATCGCAGATTATATTAAAATTTTGCACAAACCTTACTTTACCTCTAAAGTAGATTTTAAATAATTTTAACATAGAATATATTAACTGTGCGGTGAAATTTGGTTAGAATTTCGTTTCCACAAGAACAGTCGTATTGTAGAACATACAAGACTTTAGTGACTAATTATATTTGAGTTGTAGGAAAAATTGCAATTTGTACAATGTAATCTACGTAAATGCAAATTACTTCAAATATGATATACATAATATATGACCTGATACACTATCAGCCAGGTGAAAATTTTCTCAGTTTTGTCCGATTAATTTTCTTATTAATTCAAACTTACTGCTGCGGATTTCATAAAAATTTATAGAAATTCTGTGTTCGGGGATTTTTCTAAGATAGTAAAAGTTTAAATTAACTCCTTTTAAATTGTTGGCTTCCATACTTTTCACTGACAGTGTACTCGTCTACTTCGCTATTGAAGGAATCCACGTATCGAACATAACTGAAACGCGAAAAACAAGGATCGTCACGTCATTAGCCTCCTTTCAAAACAGCGCAAAAGTCTTCGACTACGAACGAAAACACATCTTATTATGCAAATTAACTGGTTCGTGTAATCGTTATAATCGTATCAGAATCGTAAACTTAATCAACGGAGAATAAGTGAATGAAATTCAGTACTTACGAAGTTGCTAATATGTCGGTTAATCGTGCCGTATAATCCAAGTCGAAGATTACGAAATGAAATCCGCAAAACATCGTTAGGGGCGACGTTACAGCGACAAAACGATTTGGAGGAAATTTTTATTACAATAATTTGCACCTGGCCGACTCGTCGAAGGTAAGTCAAGTTAAAATACGTTCGAAGGGTACTCGGAGATGGAATCAGCTGCATACCGAATTGCAAATGAACCAGCGATGAGAAGGAAATCATAATAATACCACGGACAGATGTTAAAGCTCTTGTCCACGAGTCTTCATCTAACTAAATGAAATCGAGGATGACGTGAAATCGTTGAATTATTTTTAGCAGACGGATATCTCTTGGCCGCCTGCACGAGGAAGTTTTTAGATAGTGACATTTGTTTGACAGATCTAGACACTTTCACTCATAGGTAATACTTTGTACGCGTACCGCGTACATTAGGATCACGTGGCAAGTAGATTTGTAGATATGAAAAAGCTTTTCTAATGGTTTATAGTCGCCCTATTCTTAGAAGTCATGTACTATTAAATTAAACGTTCTTATTGTATTATTTCATGTTCGCATCAGAGTAATTACATTTTCAAAGCAATAGTTACTTAAGTGGATTTATGTAAATCTAAATTATAAATATTAGATTCTATATATTATTAACGCGTAATTTATAGGATACTCGTTAATTATACAGGGTGGTTGATAACTGGCGGTACGAGCGGAAAGGGGGTGATTCTACGCGAAAAAAGAAGTCTCGATGGAAAAATTAAAAAAAAAAAGAAAATTAAAAAAAAAATTTTATTCTATATTTTCGACTTCTTTTTTCGCGTAGAATCACCCCCTTTCCGCTTGTACCACCAGTTACCAACCACCCTGTATATCCAATGATTCAATCATAGACAATCAGAAGTTATATACATTCGTTGTTACATCCATATTTTGAAATATTCGCTGACAAAAATAATATTTTTAAACACAAAGTTTTGTAGGAAATAAAGAAACAAATTTTTTAAATTGCTTCATAGCATCGTCGTTTCTGATGTTCTAATAAAGGCATGGTAAATAGACTCGATGATTTTATTTACTATTCGCAGGAGATGGCGTTATTCCGTAAATTTTTCGTCGTTCCGAGTGCTGAGAAAATACCACGACAGAGTTCGAGTAATTAACGAATCATGCTCGTACGAAGCTAAACAAGAACACCTGGAGGAAAGCAAACGAAAGCGCCCCGATCGATGAAGGATCGGTTTGACGAGCGCACAGCTGCGCATGCGCGCAATCGGAGCGACACGTTTGAAATAATTCAACAACCAAGTCACGAGAATCACGAGATCTCGAGACAAGAGCTGGCGGCAATCCGTGAAGGCTCAGGTAATATCTGGAGAGCACCTGCACACGTGCGTCCTACCACCTGACCCATCCAAACTAACCTAAGCTAACACTACCTGACTGAAATCGAGCACGCCTCGCACCTGCGTCCAAGGATCGGCATTTAAAATCATGCCCAGAATCATCAAGATTTTTTATTTATTTACCTGTTTATTAATCTATTAACCGGATCATCTTTTAACCTGAAAGTTCCATAATCATGGAATGAAAAGTTAACTAGGACGAATTAATTTTATCTCTTTACGACATGAATTATTTGTAAGCAATTATTTGTGAAAAAACGAAACCTATATAGAGATCTATTTCGTTCAGTAATTATCATAACTATCATAACGTGTATTTTACTGTGGATATTTTATATAACCTTTTTACATCATGCGCGTTCTTTCCATTTTTGCACGTTGCAAATAAAAGATCCATTAAAAATCAATGAATATAATACGATAGTGTTATAGATTTCAAGTTCTTTGAATTTGAACAGACATACAGATCGTAACATTCGCGTGGAAAATCTCCTATGCGAACAAAGTGAAAATTATTTTCAAAGTTGAATCAAATATTCCGTAAAAACTAGATAAAATTCATGTTAAAAATGAATGAAAAAGCTTATGTAATCGATCGGAAATTTCGGTAGACGGTACGCAAACAGTATTTTACGTTTACAAAATCGAATACCGCTTGGAACATATTTGATGAGAATATTTTCTACGAAATTACCATGTTCTTATTTTCGCTTATCAATTTATATCGTTCATCGTTCGTTTATATAATAACCACATCGTCGAATCTTCCCTTGAAAATCAGACGAAGAACAGGCGCTTATTTCGTATAACACGTTATTGCATTATTCATGAACTAATGTAACAATAGATACGACGCATTTCCATCACAACCGAGATGATTCCTGTGAGATAGATCAGGAACTTCGCCTCCGACCTGAGTCACGAATGAGGTTAAGAATGTTGCGGATCGACGATGCAAAGAATGTATTATCTTGGTTCACGCACACACGCCTATACATCGAATCCACCTTCGTTGATTTACATCTTCGAGGAAGCAACAGGATGATCCACGGAAACAACCTTATTTATGGCGAGAGAAACACAGAAGTACGTGTCTCTGGCTGCAATTTTTCAACCACAGTTTCTCTTGTTTCTTCTCTGCGGTTACGATATAACAAGGATTTCCGTCGAAAGGATACATGTGGACAGGAGGACGTATATTATGAAAATGTTTCCAGTAGAATGATGTTGTATTCCATGAACTCTTCGAGTGGTTGTCAGAAATAAGAAACAGATTGAATATTTTAAAACAGAAGAATTACATGTCTGAAATAATTTTATTGAAAAATGATCGAGGTAAAGACGACGTATCATGTCCGAAGATAAGTTCTCGCGCTTTTTTTCTGAAGTATATTTAATAGAAAATTTTCGAGATCTAGAGTCATGTACTTTATTAAGCTCAGTTAATTTTTTAATCGCTTCACTTGGCTTTAGTTTTTCATCTCAAATTTTATCTCGTGCACTAATAATATTAAAACATTTTATGTTTTTCCTTTTCATATAGCTACTAGATTCTCGTGTAAAGATCTTTTATTTCTTAGTGTGTAATGAAATATTCTCTAAATACCTACATCTATATTTATGCAAGTTTCATCATACCGTGAAGTAATCGTTCAACAAATACTCGAGACAAGATTTTTGTTTAAAAATACAGGAAATATATAAAACGTGAAAAATATAATTCTGATGCATAATGCGTTGAGATTTCTCTGGTCCCTCGTGTTTTTCTTCTAACCTCTATTATTTAAAAAAAAGGAGAAGTTCATCTCAGCAACCTCAATACCGTTATCACTCTCATCTTGCTCCTATAATTCGATGATGACAGTTATTAAACGAATTATTACTACTAATTCACCTCGCAATGCCGCGCGTAAATCGTCATTCTCTCGAAATGTTTTCAATTACCGTCGCGATTAGGCGTGATCGTCGCGGCAAACATTCTCACGTGACCGTAATGAACATCTTGATAGCATTCATCGTTCAATTTCCCATGGAGAAAGGAACAAGGAATCGCGACAACCGTGACAACGAACCATAATATCGTTCCTCGCGATCCGATTTAACTAACGTGTACAGTAAATTGCTGACCTATCCGACTATACACGGTAAATTTTCCTCCTTTGAAACACCGGTCGTTACCGTATTTTCGTATCTTCGTATCCTCCCATTTGTTTCGTCCTATACAGTCGTGGATTGCCAATTGCCTAAAAATCTCGTAGCTTGCAGGAACTGCTAACACGGTTATGATTCGCCCACTACGATTACAGTAGATCATATGTGATGATAGAGTGCAATTTCGTATCGAAGAAATTATGTTACGACCAGGGCTTGATCTTTGACACTTAAAAAAGCTGCTTTAACGATACTTTGGTTCGTTCCTTCTGGGATGAAATAAGGAGGGATGTGCGAGCAACAAATTTTACCCTGCCATGATTCTCTCAGTCGTTCTCGACCCCAATTATATTTTTGCAACTTTAAAAAATATCATCGGTTTGAACAAAGTATTACGAGGGTCTTATCGATCTCAACAAACCAGTATCTTTCGCAAAGAAATTTCAGGTAAAATTATCGCGAAAGGAAAACCAGCCTGGTACACACGAATCAAATAATAATTTTCCTAATAACGCACACGACGCCACGTTCGTAACTGCATCGCACAAAAATTCCGTAACGAACAGAACAATTCGCCAATCTTCGCAGCTCAACGACTCACGACTTTCGAAACTCGTTTCCTTCGCGATTAATCTTGCAATCTCGTAAACGTTGAAAAATCAAAAACACCGCGTGGATGTATAACTTTGCTTCAATTTTGACGTAGCTTCTGATAGCTCTCTAACTGACGCGGCTTCGTTTCTAGTCGAGAAGTCTAAGGCAACCGTGACAGGAACTAGGATGAAGCAGAAGATGCGAAGAAGTGTCGTGGAAGTATAGAGAAAGACGAAGTGCGTTTGCCGAGGCAAGGAGGGCTAATTAATTGGCGGGCGTGCTAATTAAGGGCGAGAAACGTAATGTCACGGCGCTCTATTTGCACAGCACGCCAGGCACAGAAAGCCAAGCTGTTTCAGACTGTTTACAATCTTCCAAGTTCAGACGGTTTCCATTGAGTCTCATTAGTGTTAATCGCATCGCGTTCACGGTTAGTAAACGGAAGGATGTTTGGATGCGTTTGGCCGATGAAATTCAGTTCGATCGACCGATTGTCTGCGTTGCTGCAGGTGCCAAAGTCGATGGAACATCCCGTAAATCACTGTCGTACAAATGGAGACAAATTCCACCGAGAAAGTTGGAAACATGAGGACACGAATGTGGTTCGACGACGAGAAAATCGTTTGTAGAACGTTGGGACGTTTGTCGTCGGTTTGCTCGTGGTTTGCGAAGATCTGGAAGAGGATTTGCTGGAAGGTAAATCGATCTTCCTGAGTTCTGGATTGGCGAACCATTGAATTAGTTCGCAGAATTTCGCTATAAGATATTAAAGGAAGTTGATAGGGATTTCTAGATTTATACAAGCTAAACAGTAAAGCAAAAGAAAGTTTGTGTAAATGTTGTGTACAAATTATACAAAATGTTTCAAAATCGTTGGCAAAAATGTGGGTACAAGCAGTAGTTCGATCGAAGTTCGATCGAAGAGTAATATCAACGAAAGAATGGACTCGAAGTGTATATTTTGTATATCGTTCATGAGATTCACGTTGTTTTACAGTAGATTATCGAATTCATATAAACTTACTATAAACTAATAGAATATTTACTACTAATAGAATATTTGATAACAGAATACAAAATACGGTTTAGCATTAGCTAGGTTTTAAAACTATTTAATTTAATACAATTCATAATCAAAATTAGCTAATTTACTTTTAAATTATCTTGCGATAAAGATTTTGTAAAATAAATATTTATACGAATCTTCTTTCCACTTCGTTTTAAACGATCTGTGTAATAGTTTCAAAATAAAGAATTAATTTTCCTTTTTAAAACACATGTATTTCCTCATTTACCGTACTTTCAACCATTCTTCTGTTATTGCAAAGCGAAGATTAGTCGTGTTTTTGCAAGTATCTATGTCTTACAATCGCGTACTCCTCGATTATTGTTTACGACACCTAATTATAATTACATCATAAGTGCATCTCGATAAAACGATAGAGGAGCTCTATGAAAGTATCAACACGCGTAACGACGAAAGGCAACAAAAATCATTTCCCTGGAGTTTTATGATTTCGAAACCATCAACATCTACGCAAACGTATCCACAATAACAGAACTTCAACGTCGAAGAACCAGCAGATGACGCTCTAACTAAAAAGAAATGGCGTCATCAAGGAAACGTAGCGGTGCACCTGCAGTACCGTAGAATGGCGCTAATTCCTGCGTAAATAAAGCGAACGCTAATTTTCGTTTCGATAAATGGCTCAATTAAAACTGTAAAGTCGCCCGCGGTCGCGATTTTTCCGACACGTGCTCGCGCTCGAAACCACTGCCAAGTCACGAATTAATTAAATTCCCCAGCGACTAATTAAGACACGGAAACGGGACACGCGAGTGCGTGAGTCTTCGTTCGAATGTTACATCAGACATTCTGTCGTCCAGAACGGAGAACACCCATTGAAACGCGGCATGCTCACGATCGTCGACGCGCGAACAAAACGAAAGTTAAACGCGCATCGGCCTGGATGAAAATTCGCGTGTGAGATCTGGCCGGATAAAGAAAGCGCAAGTCGTGATTGTGTGCAAATTGCACGCCACGCTGCCCTGTCACGCTAAACACCGACCATTTTACGGAATAACGTGAAAAGGATACGTTCCTTTTCTTTCTTTTTTTTTTGTCGAGCTCTTACGTGTGTCGGAAATCTAGCGTTGCGTTATCCAATTGCCTGTTTCGACACTTCTTTGTAAATTTTATGAATTGAAGTCGCTTGTGTTGCGATTTTTTGATTAATAACACTGATTAATCGGTGTATAGGTGGCAATTTAGATTGTAAAATTATATTATAAGAACCGTCTTTTTTTTTTTTTTTTTTTTTTTTTTTTTTTTTTTTTTAGATTCGAGGAACATTATGAAGAAATGACCCACACCGCAAAACGGCAAATTGAGCGAAATGGGTCGGGTGTTTCAATCCTGACTTTTTTAATATTACCTACGTTTTTAGAGCAGCTTTTTAGAATTGAGGGATTTTATGAAGAACGACCCAAACGATAGAATGATAAATTGAGTGGACTGGGTTGGAAATTTTAGACACATTTTTTTATATTACCTGCGTTTGAATTGATAATTACTATGACTCTTGGAGAATTTTGTACTATTTATGTTTGCAAAATAAACAGAGATTTCATTGGAATTCTATTATTTGATTGATAAATACACCAAGCTCCTAGATACATATTTATCATCAAACCCTATATTGCAGCATTCCGCACTTTTGCTTCTCAATTTTAGAATTTTTATATGGAATGAAACAACAAGAGAGCTTGAAACTTGTAAAATTGTAGTATTTCGTTTCGTTTATTAAGACATTTTTTACTATTATATAACGGATTTTGTTAACATTGGTAATTTGTAAAATTTTCCTAATACTGTATTAGTTTAATCATGCAAGAAATTTCTGGCCCTATATTATCGGTTTCTCATTTTCTTCTTTCATGTTGTTTGTACAATAAATTTGTAAGGAAGGAAATTGGAATTCGAGTTTTCACGTGATATCACATTTGAGATGTATGAATATTTTATGATTTAGTCTTTATGTGTAGTTTGCTCGTGGATTGTTTGTGGACTGTAGTTAACGCTAATTGGAGTTGTTTGTAATGTTGCAGTTTGTCGTGTAAATGAACAGTATAATTGAACGAATATAATGTGTAATGTGCAAACAGGCAACGAATAGTAGTTTAATACAATGTGCAATGAATTTCGTAGATGAGCGTAGTATTGTATTATGTACCTTTTACCGCAAATTTTCCTCGATCTTAGTATGTGTAATTGACTGTTCAATATACTCAGACATAATATCGACTGTTGTAATAATTCACTTCTTTCTAAACGCTTAACACTCACGTAACATAAAGACGAATATATTAAACTTTAATTCAAACGAAAATACAATTTTGACAATGTATAATAATTATTTAATGTTCTAGGAATATCACAATTTAAGTACACAGAAAGTAGTAACTCATAAAATATAATGACAGTCTACTTTGATCATCTTTTCCAAGATAATGTTCAACTCTTTCCAAGAAATACGTTTTCAAAGAGAATTACATATCTCATTTTCTTTCAATCTCCCCTATTAAACGTACTAAAAAGGAAAGACCTCTAGGCTCCGGGCTCAGCGAACCATCTTCGCTGTTGAATCAATCTGAAAATTTATATACAAGTTTCCCTTCGTTCTTTTACCTTTTAGTGTAACTACGACAAAAAAATACGTATCTAAATTCGCTAAATTCTTCGTTATTTTAACCAACGTTCCAGCTAACTAACTTAAATTTCAAATAAACACCCGCCTATAATACCATTCCCATTCTTTCTTCTTTCTCATTTACTTTTTAATGCGTAGTTTTAACTAAAATGTATATTCAGAGGGGAAAATTGCATAAAAGGTGAAATTGTAGCAGAATTTCATCGTTGCTACCGCGTTTCCTGATCGTTCAGCTGCAATGTCTATTATCTGGGTTACTAATTAAAGTGCGCGCATCAACAAGTGGGGGACCCGGTTTTCGCTTCATTGTCTTCCTGTCTGTCCTCAGTCTGGTTTCCCTGTGTCCGCCACCGGACATACGATAATGAAATAAACCAGGCGTACGGCGCCGTCTTTATTCCGTATTTATTGTTACTCCCGACCAAGAAAACGTGGATCGCGTGTTCTTGGACGGGAGTCGTGAGAACCCAGACCGTGACTCCCTGACATTTGAAAAGGGGAGAAGTTAAGAATCCGAGAAGGGACCAAGGTGCGTCAGTCGTCGTGTTAATCATTAATTAGACCACATATTAATGCGCCACATATTAGACCGCTTATTAATTTGCACGGCCGTTCTTTTTCTACTTTCGAATTATCAGCAATGATCTTATACTCTGTCATAAAAGAACGGTATAACTAGATATAATTTTTATTAATTACCTTCTTTAGGTGCGGAAGGTAAGAACGTTTCCACACTACGAACATAGAAATTTTTGTTTCTTAAGTTTGTTTCTTCGTATATTCTATATTTTTAAAGTTAAAACAGAAGCTTTATTACAGTTTGTTTTATAGACACTTACGGTTATAATTTTTATACCGGCGGTATATAATTATATGTTATTTATTATATGACATATTAACAATCGTGAAGTAGAGATGATAGGCGCAGAATTTACAGATTTATAAGAAGCAAGAAATAAGGCGAATGATCGTGAAATAAAATTTCGTTTCTCATATCTTAAATCGAACAAGCATAATTTACAACGTACGATATTTCAACATTGGTTCCCGTAAAATATTCTCTCACTTCGCGTAGAGTTTACGATATAATAACTTTCAGGACCACCAAGAATCTAGTCTCGATTGTAATATTTTACTTGAAGTAACATGGAACGAGACTACGTGTCGACGAATAAACTTTGTTCCAAGTTGCGTGATAAACGGAAACACAAACGGCAAGTCACTTTTCCTTTCGCGAAGAAACATTCACAAGACTAGTGAATTAATACCCCCCGCTATAGCTGTGAGTTTCACGTTCAACCAGTAACCAGACACATGCATTATTTAAAACATTTCATCTTATTAAAAATTTCGATGCATTTAAATCACGCGTTTAATTAAATCATTCTTCCGATAATTAAAATTCAAAATTCCTGGAAAAGCCAACGTGGAACTGAATACAATTTTTATTTAACGACTGAATTATCTAATGAATAAAACCACAGATAATTAAACAATCAAGCTACTGTTTGCGTTATTCGGCCGAATTCGAAATAACTCGTAACTGGTTATGGTGCGAAATAATTTCAGTTTCATGACTTCATTGGAAAACTAAAACTAATAAATATCACGATATTTTATAAATTTAATTCTACGTTATATTACAGTATATTCAAGATAATATACGTACTAGAGTAGAAAATGACAAAATGGAGTACACACGAGATACTTGAAAATCGTCTTTAAAATAGATATCGTTTCCTTATTAATATCCTCTGATATTACATCGTACGAGCTTCTAAAAATCTCATTTTACTATTCATAAAAAATTTCACGTTTTTCTGTACACAATATCAAATATAACGTACGTAGAGATAAATTTGAAGAATCAGGTGCAAAATTTCGGTTACGCAGTTAAGCAAGCAAAATTCCGCCGTACACTCGTGACTAAACGTTTATCTACACATGAATGAACTTTAAAATAATTTCGCATTTACATTAGAAAAAAACTGGTCTGGTGCCAGTTCTCGTCGTATGAAACGAGCTGTGTTAACGATAAGCGGTGGACGTTACGAAATATTATACATACTTTACTCCGGCCCAAGTAATTTCTTCCTAGAAAAAAGGTTGCTTACCGTGCAACAAAATTATATAAAACGATATCCGGTTTCTTAAGCGGCAATAAAAATCTTGGTATATTTCTTGATCCTTAATAGTCACGTTCCATTTCCATTTACGACTGAAAATGAAATCTGTATAGAAGACAAGCAAACCGATTCCAAATACCAATAAAATAAAACTATAAACCTATTCAATAAAGTTAAATTCATGAAACTTACGTCAAAAACAATGAAGAAGATAAAAGAACAAAAATTTGCTTCTTGAACGATTCGATCAAAGTAGAATTTTAAACAATTCATTATCGATTCCAAATTTTAGCGAGGCAATGATACCAACGAATAAAATTCTACAAAGCAAAAATAACTAAAATAAGAATAGAATAAAAAAGAAAAAGGAGAAACCATGGGATAAACGATTAAAGTATAGCTTCGAACAAATTAAGGTTTGACTTCGTAAAAGAAAAAACGTATCAAATCCAAAGGTAAACAAAACCGTATATAAAACTGCATAAGAACAGAGAGAGAAAAAAAAGCATTAGTGAACCGAAAAACGTTCCTTAAACGATTTCCAAGTCGATATTAATTTCACGAAGCACTAGCGATCATTTTACGCATCAGAACACCAGCAAACATGTGCAACTCGATGACGTTTAATATTCAGTTAATTAGTCACGGATCGTAACGTACTGTTTTGCTATAGCCGTTTGAAACCTCGCGTCTGATTAATGTGTTTTCTACTGATCCACAGATCGTCACGCGAAATCTGTTCGTTAGTGTATGATTATCATTCAGAATCGCAGATTATCGTTTGCTCCAAGTATCAGTCTCGTACCGTGCAATCGAAAATCATTCGAGTAATAACTAAAATTTCCACGGTGTTCAACCTCGACCAAACGGATGGAATCCGTTAAAACGAGCCACACTTCCAAACCGGTAGTCTCGATTAGCTGAAGACATTTTTATGAACAAACGAAATTACGTCCAGGAAAATGTTTATCCTGCGTGGTAATTTACAAGAACCAGAAATCGAATTGCACGAATAAAAGAACATTTTGACAACTGTAATTTTGAGTTTCTCAAGGAAATCCCAGTGTTTGGATAGAAGTTCGCGTTTCTCTCTATGTTGATAGCTTACTTTGTATAGAAGATTCAAGTAACGTAACAGTTTTTGGTGCGTCAAAAAAGAAGTATGTAAACTCATTTATATGCTAATAATATGCTAATAATTACTATGTAACATTTACTATGTACACTACGTTTTTCCTCCATCGATGACGTTATACATATTATTATAGACAATACTTATCTGTATAGCTTTGTATGTTTGTTCACTGCACTTATGTAATATTCGCAATGTTCTTCAAAGTGTAATCAAATGACAAACACAATCTGATAAGCGTAAACCGAGTTTCCTGTTACGTTCTAAAGATATATTTCGATTTTTTATTCTTTTTTCTTATAGAAAAAAAGAAACGATGGCGATAAAAAGAAAGAGATGGTACACGATAAATTCTGAAATACATTCGATAACGAGATGCAAGTTTATTTTTTAGTTGAAATATTTTCTACAAACTTGACGTTTGATAATACTATACGATGCGAACTGGATGACCACGCCCTCGAAGAGATTTACATAATACGATATACTAAATGCAGAGTGCAAAATTGTACAACTCGCGCTCTAAATACTTTCGGAATTATGGCTGGTGCTTGTGCGGTTCATTTTGTTGGAAGAAGGCCAGGAGTGCTCTGTTAACGCAATTTAAAATTGAAATTGTATCCAGTTCTATTGTGATGTCATCTCGTTCACGAGGAACGTGAGCGGGAGGAATTGTTTCTTACGTGAAATTATTCAGACTCGCGACAGTTAATAACAATGATCAATGCCGCTTACAATGAATAATTTAAATATCAGGTCACCTCGCCAATTATGCGTTTATGTATGTGAATATTCCTTAGTTTGGAATAAAATTTGCAATGTAAAAGGATAATAACGAAGCAGGCTTAAGAGACAAAATGCTGGCGTTAGAATAACAACGAAAATTAATCGAATACTTCTTGCGCAATAAGCTAGAACCAATAGTGTTAATGAATTTACAAATTACAGGTTCTATTCACCACTGTTACTTAAAAAACTTAATATCGATATATTTGTATAAATTACCAATTAATAATATTGGTGAGTTTGAAAATTGCAAGTTGTAGTTTCTACAACTGCGTTGCGCAAACAATTTGCACTTAAATCATTAATATCGTTGGGACATACCATATTCTCCGCGAGATCATACTAAAATCATTGTTTAATTAATTAAATAGGGTTTTATTGATTTATTACACGATGTATATCGTGGTGTATACAAATTAACCATAAACTGAACTAATCCTCGTAAATAATATATCTATACACACAGATTTAATATATAGGCTATATATCATGACACAGAAACCAATCATCTACCGCTGAATAAAACACAAGGTGCTATCACAAACAAAGTGCAATTAATTTTAGCAATATCGTTCGGAAAATCAGGCAAGCGATGAACATCGAAACAAAAGAGTGGCGAATACCCCGTGTAACATAAAATCTACCAGGCTTCTACGTGGATTGACTGTTTCGTTTGGCGCCGTGTTCATGAGCACGTCCGCAATTAAGAAACCAATTTACCGGCGATTCGCGCGGCCTCAAGGCGGCTAAACGCTCGTTTCTTAAGTACGGTGCACTGACGAAAATTCCGTTTGCTTGATTTTTACAGGAGATCGCCGTCTGGATGCCGGCCAGGAAGCGTAATACTGTGAAATTGCCGGTGGAACGAGGCAAAAAGCGCGCGAGAACGTGTACCAACGTCGTCGTCGATTCGCGGCGCGCTTTCCTCGCGAGTGAATCGCGAGCTACGCTCCCTCTGTGCGCCCAGGGAGGGTGGCCGGCCCGAAATTTGCATTGCAGAGTGAAATTAGCTTGGTAAAAAGTGGCCGGCCCCGTAAGGAATTTGCAATGTTAACGAGGCCGATCGCCGCGTTTCTGATGCACACCGAGAACCCGGTACGTATTCTCGTTTGCACGTTAATTCGCTTCAGCTTAAGTCTACTTCTGCAACTTCTTCCACTCGCGATTTTTATTGCGTATCCGCGTTCTACGTTCCAGGATATATACATTGATTCAGGGAAATATTTGACCACTTACCATGGAAATTTCTTATGTCTATATTATGTATGTGTTACATCAAACATTTTGAAATGTCGTTAGCATTAAGACACGATTATCATGATTTCCTACATTAGCCGAATTTCAAACCAACTTGAAAATCCTAATGAGGAGAGCAAATGTACGTAAGAGGTTTTTAATCTATTTTAGTAAGCGTTTGATTGAAATTCGTGTGTGAATTCATAGCCGTAAAAGGTTTAAATCGTATTGGAAATAGGAAGAATGTACGTAGTAAAGATACGTAGTAAATACAAATTTATTGAACAGATCGCGTGGATTTTCATAGAATCCATGATCGAGTTATTTTTTTCGTTTGCTAATTAAGATTTATACGACTTCCACATACACAAGCTTGATGAAATAGATTTACGAGCGCATAAAGTATGCCAGACTTCACCAAAGCATTTTAAACACAATCTGGCTGGATTCATGATCCCATAAATTGCACGTGGAGTCTAATATTATCGAATTCATAATAAAAAAGGTATAATACCAGGAAGAATAAAGAATCTGAAGAATGTGTATCCATAAATCATCGGACGTATCTTATGTCTTATATTTGCTACGATTAGTAGCAGTAGTTTAATTTCATTAGCTTTACTTTAACAGAATAAATATGTCTTGCATATTACAAATATAAAGATAAAAAAAGCATTGTCGCTTAACATTTCAATATATTCTATATTATACTACCAACGAGAAATTCGATAATATCTATAAATGCAATGTCTGCGTTATTTTATTGCACACTGCATATTCAAGACACCAAACAGGACACCAAGCAGCCATTGTTAGAGAATACAATAAGGAAATATCGCTAATTCGTCGAATACGTAACAGGGCGCGTGCTAGGAATTCCTCGCGTTTGCCCACTTTCTCGAAATAGTCCGGCGGTGACAGGCCAAGAAAATCATGCAGGTTTAAGCATATTTTCGTCGATCAAATGAATTTCCTTCAAGGCGAGTGCCTTAGATAGTTTGCAAATTCTTTTCAGCTCTGAATCGCAGATGCGCAGAGCACCGCGCCGCTAGAGACGCCGAAAGAGAACTTTATTTAGGTTAGTGGAACTCGTAAAAAAAATCGCTACCTTATAACCGTTGGCGTGCCGAAATATTTCTTTGCAGTCGGTTTTAAACTGAACGCGAGAAAAAACCAGGATTGAAATATGCAGAGACGACGAAAATGAAAGCATCGGTCGAATTGTCAACGAACTTTTGTTTCGATAAAGACGTGCAGCTTGAAATTCGGTTTTTCCTGTTTCACTGAAACGCTTGTACGCTGCGCAACGCGTGACCAATCGACGAGGATAATTTCATAACACATCCAGGAAAAAAAAAGAGATAGAGTGGATAATTTGTACGAGCTAGATTTTTTATGAGTTTCCACGAAAATTTGAATTTTTCACGTCCCGAATCGCAGTCTATATTTATTCTCTACTGGTATAACATCAAAAAAATCGAGGCAATTAAATAACCTGTCGACAATTCACAATCGTACACTTGTAATTGTTTTTTGCACAAATAGTAAGGGAAATTAATTCGTTGTATACATCGGGAAGCAAAAATAAATTGACGACAATGAAACAATTATCCGGGCAATTTTCTTTCAACTATATTACAAATACGATATATTTAAAATATCATCGACTTAGGATCTCAAAAAAGTAAGTAATAGGAAATAATTTATCTAAAAATGACTTTTCAAGCTATCAAGGTGTTGTATAGTAATTGTTTTCAAGGTGAAAAAATGTTAATTGAAATAACATGTATCTTAATCGATGTATGTTCGTTCATCTTGAGATTAGTATTTGTTCCTGTTTCAAAAGTGTCCACAATATGGGCAAGTTCATGTTCACGAAGTTTCCATAATTCAAAAATATAAAAATTTATTGTATTTAATATGCAACAACTTATAAAAAATTACTTTATTCTTATATATTATAAATATAGTAAATTATATATATTATAACAGTTATCTGAAATAGTTGTAGTTCTTCCTCGATAAAATCAGAGCATTAAGCGTCAAATATTTTGCATCTATCACATTCTAGAGTTAAAATTTAATTATTTTAGGGAACGTAAACTATTCTAACAAACTTGAACTTCAGGAAGCTATTCTATCTACGGTCAGACCCACGTTAAACAAACTTTATGGCTTTATGTCGTCCTGTAACGTCGTGGTTATTTATCTGCAGTATGCGGAATACCAAATTATCTCGTTACTCTCGTTTGCTTATCGTATAATCAGAAATTTTGTCCGGTTTATTCTCATAATACAGAGCTTAAACTGATCAAACACAATCGCAGTTTTTTTGGTAAAAAAATTGGTTAATCAACCGCCGTCTATTTGAAATCACGGTATCCGAATATTCCAATATTTGCTTACGACCAAGCTATATTCGACTTAGAACTAACGAGAAAAGAGGTATTTTCACGTTATGTATCAGCAACACGGAAATGATAAAAAGGAGTCAGATGGTCCTCTCCCAAAACGTGGAACACGAAAAAGCATTGCATTCGTGTCTATTCTATATCTCGTTTGTGGTAGTACGGTGGCATTTGAAGAGAGAAAAACGATCCTGCTCCGCGGCGGCTGCGAAACGTGTCAAGTAATTGGTGTCAAGAACGAGAGGCAGGAATCGTTGGAGAAACGCGTTTAAGCAATCGTCTTACGGGATGTAATGCATTTCAGGCAGTTAAGATAATCACGAAACACCGGTTAAGAAAGGGATCTCCGTGTCATATACGTAGTATGTATATACGGCTGGAGACCCACTACAAACGAAGATATTTCCCTCTGAGACACAAGCTGAACGACATTGATGGCTCACGGAAAAAGTCCTTGGCAATAATATAATAATACCTGGAACGTTAAGTAATTGCGTAATTATGCTTACCTCCTTCCATGTTTATATAGGGTGTCGCGAAATATCATATGAAAGATATTTATAGGTATCGATATATAGGTATATCGATTCTAAATATCAAGACATAGAAATATACCGGTAACCTTTCTCTCTATATCACTCCCGATTTATATTTTTAAGCTATATCGGAAAAACCATAAAATTTCATTTTTGTATTTTTGAATCCTTCTCTCTTCACTTAGCGTCTCTAGATATCCGAAATTTATAAGTTTCGAGTAAATCTGAATTCGACAAAGAAAAAAGAAATACTTGTACCATATCTGAATATTTCTCATTCCGAGATGAAGAAACGAATGACATAGCATGTGGATAGGATTTCGACTGTCGTATTAGGTTGAGGAACATGCAGCGTGAATGAGACGAAGAGAAGACCTTATTCGCTAAGACCAATATATTTCTAACGTGAAATAACGTGAAAAATAAATCTCGTACGACACCTTTGTTCATGAATTTTTCTCGTTATTTTGATGTTTAAAATCGGCCCGATAAATATTCCCCACATTCAACATATTTTATGACACGTGTATATAATGTAAACGTGGTGAGTGTAGGTATGCGTGCACACGCAGTCTGTACGTAAATTACTCGCAAATAAACCTCGTGGAATTTCATGCCGCGAGATAGTACGACGTGTTATCTCGAACTGGCGATTGCACTTACGAGAGAAACGGGATGATGTCTCCCTGGTGTCGATCGATACCGGCGGACTCGCTGCTAAACGGAATACAATTGGATTGGTTCGCTTTTCCTCTCCTAGAGTCGAAAATAATTGCTTGATGACGAACGAATTCGAGGACACGATGGATAATGAAAGTGCCCAAATGCTGCAATCGTGTGTTAATTAAACGTTAATTTTGGGATGTAATGGAACTGTGGAAATGTAAAATGGTTACGTTATTGTTCGTGAGAGTATAAGTATGGAGATTATTGGAGATTAGCTGTAGGGTAGATTAATTCAGTGGCTTTCAGGAATAATTGAAAGTTTATTTATACATGTAGTATAGAATGAATTCAAATTTTATTTATGATTACAGTATAAACCTAATTATTAAAATACTTTTTATTATCCAACAATATAAAACTTCACAGATGGATTTTATAGATTATTCTTTGAAATATTTATCCATTAGAAAACGAACGCGTCGTACTAATTTACATACATACATACATAAGTAGACAGGGTCCTTAAAAACTAATTCAATTCGAAGTTTGCTGATAATGTAATTTATAACTTCTTTATAATTTATTTTTTTCAGCTCATAAATGAAGATCATTTTGCAGAGTTTCATCGTTCACTTATTAAATCGCTGTATTATTAATCGAAATCTAATAAAAATGAATCTAATACGTTTCTTTATTTAGTAAAAGATTTTTCATACAATCGAAGAAACTCGCTTGCTGAAGCTACAAAAATTCACATCTCTCTCTGAGCCGAGTAGTTTATAGTTAAAACAATTTTTCCATCTTCGAGTACTCTGAAAAATTAATATACGACTCTCGATGTTTCGTCTGGCAGCAACCCTTTTCAACCATAAAATTTCAGATCGATATGCCGATAACGCGAGTCGGTTGAACGAATCCCCGTGGAGCAAGTTTTCGTCCAAACAGTGAACGTTAACCCCCGAAAAATATGCACCCTGACCGAATCGTACGGCAACGGTGTGCACGCGTACAAGGGGGATGAACGGTGCGCACCCTCGACTCTCGAGGGATACATGAAGGGACTGTATCGTGAGATACAAAACGTAGTACAAGTGGAACGAAATCCTCTTTAACGTGGAGGATTACACAAGAGAACATTCGCCGATGTAAGAGAGAAAGCCGTGGCAATTGCGACGATTCACCCGCAAATTGGTTTATCGTGTTCCCGCTGAGGCGATCGAATGGAAGCAAAATGTCTGCCGTTCGTGGAAAATCGGCCTGTAAAATGACCTTCGAAACGATCAATCATTCGTGAACACAGTAATCGATGATAACTCGTAGACAACCGGATTAACCAATAAAGATACACAATCTTAGGTTGATTCGAAATAAACAAGGGTTACAAGCTCGTTTGATAGAAAACTAGTTTAAGACACTTGAGAATATATCATTATATCATTGCATGAAATACTCGAGAATATGTTAATGGTTGTCGCAGATGCGAAGTCATGTTGGAATTCAGACAGCGATCCGAGGTGACTGTTAAATTATTTCGTAACGAAAAGATATACTACGCTAGTAGCGGCTTCTTACGTGAATGTAGGGTGCAATTTGCAGAGTTTTACAACTGATCGGTTTGATAAGTTTATACATTCAATACTACATACATAAATTAATTCAACTGAATTACGGTTATTGAAACTAGCCACTATACGATTAACCGTACGATTTATACCAAACAAAAAAAAATATATCCACTGTCATCTATATCAGTGGAAAATCATTGCAATAATGCGACCAAAAACAGCATCAAACAATAAATAGGCCACTGAAAATAAGCGAACAAATTTCTTAAAAAATTGTATTTTTATAAAAACAAAAATTATAGCGCCTTAAATTTCGATTCTAAATATCATCGATATATTCTTCCCCTGTCTCGAAATGCATTTATTTCTAATATAATAATTCAATTTAAACTTACTAACTCTATGAAACGTACAAAGGTTCGGCCAGCTATACCACTTCACCCTATACCATAAAAACGATACTAAAGCAAACACGAACAGCAGAGAAACACGTTCTCCCCCTGTCATCGTATAATCGTATCTTGTGCAGGTCAGTCGGTAGACCCCCTCTAAGCTGATCCTTTGCTGTATTTTCGAAAATACGATCGTTCCCCATAAATACAGCAAGAAAAACGACGTAACATCGGGGCTCGTGCGGTGGAGCAAGTATGGGATAGAAGAAACGGATGGCGCGCAGCGAAGGGACGTCCGCGACCAAATATGGCGCGCGTGCCAGCTTTGACGAGGCTACCTTTCAAGCCGATCCTTTGCGTATCCCTTCGTCCTTTTTGTCATCCTGTTCGTCGCTGTCTATATTTATAGTTACGAGCGCGCGAACGAATCTCGTCAGGTGGTCGAAACCCGACTGGTTTGTATTTACGTTCCGTTTAACTGCATAATGTATGCGCATCAACGAAGCGCGCGCTGCTCCATTTTAATCCCCTGGCCAGCCTAACAGGGGGGGTCAGTTCACCCCTTTGGGTGCAAGGGTTTCGTGCGTGTATCAAGAGGAGAGGAAGAGCCAAAAGGGGCCCGCATACGATCAATAACATTCATAATAATATTGTCTTCTATGAAGCTCGAAAGAATCTCGTCAGAAAGAATTATATGGTTTTACACTAATTTTCACATAAATTTCCAACATTATCACGT
Source organism: Bombus impatiens (assembly GCF_000188095.3). Taxonomy (NCBI): domain Eukaryota; kingdom Metazoa; phylum Arthropoda; class Insecta; order Hymenoptera; family Apidae; genus Bombus; species Bombus impatiens. The sequence goes on along the minus strand of NT_176667.1, from coordinate 2,013,719 downwards.
TACTATTTGATTTACATATTTCGAAGAAGTTTAAGCTGCTAAAAATCTATAGAACGAATATTGTATGCAAAAATATATAAAATATCCAAAGTAGAATGCTTATTATGTTATCTAATGTCATAAAACTTGTATAGTAACAATTGGCCAGATATCTAATGCATGTTCATGAAAATTTAAATTTGCGTCACATCCCCGCCTAGAAATTAACAATACTATTGGCCATGCACAAGCCCCTGAAGGCAGCAGCTGGTGGGTGTGGAAATTCGTGCGGACTAGTCTCTGTGAAAATGAAACGAGGACGACCTTCGACTGTTGGACACCGTCGAAATGAACCATGACGCACGGCTCTTACGCTCTTGTTGCCGGAACACTACCAGTTATACCCGCGTGTACGCAACCAAATTAATGAATTCACTTTCTCCCTTCCTTCCCTCAACCGCTGGAACGAGTTTGTTATACTCGTTCGAGCTAAGTTGACGGTGCAACGATTAACTTGTCGCTTGGCCACTCGAGGACTCGCGGTTATTGGCCCGCTTGCTGTGTTTTTCCTGTTAACGAGTTGCCAGTTCGACTCGTGTTTCACTGGTTGTTTCGCGAATTTTTATGCTTCAACAAATTCAAGAGTACGTGGAAGTTTAGTTGGGCCGATTTGTCGCTACTTTTCTCCGACTTTGGAATTCTTCGAAAGGTACAGAAGTGGAAGTTGCAAAGTTTGTTTCCCTATCGGTTGGTTTGTACGTAAGTTTAATGCCGTAGCTCGATAAAGTGCCGAGTTTTAATGTAAAATTTAATTATTTTTGTATGCATTAGCATTAAGTATATAATGACATTAATTGTCTATTATCTTGTTGTTATATGCACGAAAATGAGAAAATTGAACATGCATGAATTAATTTATGGGCGCAGTAGGTTTATCGTTGATGGCAGGTTAATGCTATGCCATTATTTACCTATCATAAATTCATTTTGATAAATCCACTACTTAATTCTGTGCTTTCAGGCATCGGAATTTAACGTGGTTAAAATGATTACTTGAAACGATTACTCGCTTAAATAATTCATTACCTTTGCGTAAAATTATATTTTACATTTTTATTGACCCTTTGTAAATAAATTGGATCAGTTTTGTTACTCTCTTTTCACTAAAGTAAGCTTTTTTCTATTGAAAATGAGAATTTGAAGGAGAGAAATTTAAGGGTGAAATTTCAGTTTGTCAACGATCCAGTTTATCCAGAGAGGATTAAAAATAAATTCAGAACTCATAAGTACCTAAATAAACTCGTTTAACGCGTTCGCTCGTGGTCGAATTTTCATAAAAAATCATATTTCGTTATTTATATGATTTATTTCTATATTATAAAATCGCACGTAAATTATTCTAGAGACATTTTTCACAGATATTCGAAAATAAATGTCATAAAAGTAGGCGTCGGATCCACGGCGTACACAACGAAAGTGTTAAAAAACCCAAAGTGTGTTAAATTATTAATGTATATTCGCGTAGAAGAAAAAGATGCTCGCGAAATGCAATTTTCCCAACCAAAGTTATTCAAACTTTTACGCGAATGTTCCCTTGCCCGGTGATGGCGCGAGATTAATTTTATGCAAGCTCTAACCACTGAAATTGCATAAAAATTCAAGGAGAATCGAAGCGCGGCTAGGCATTATCAGAGGAAACTGGGGCAACGAAATTATCATATTTCGCGCAAAAAAGCCGGTTCCGTGCATGGAACAGGGTCCGTTCGCCGCCGGAAATAGACCTGGGGTGCGTTCGAAATCGCCAACGGCGGGGAGACTTAATTGTCCAGGTGTACCTATGTAATGTCTGACTACGTGCTAACTTTGCACGGAAGCGAATTGCAAAATTCTAATTCGCGTCTCGTTTCGTAGAACCGGCCGTGCGAGTTCCACGGTGAATTTCGATTCGCTTACCACGCTCCTTATCGGACAAAAGACAACCATTTTTTCGCGATGTTACATCCGCGCGCAAAGTGAACTCTTCAACCAGCAAATGAGGGAACTTAATTGCAACCACGTAAATTTCCGCGTCTTTGTCTCTTTTCACTCTCGCGGCCCGTGTTATTAATTCCGCGTTATTAAATAAAATATGGCAGCCACGGTACATAAGGAAATGTACCGTGTACATCCTCTGGTTCGCGATGAATAACCGTGCTACCTGGGTTGAAGAGCAACGATATTTGTTACGATTTAGATTATATCGCGTGATGACGTTGCGACGAATACGCTGTTCGTTGACCGATATTCCGGATTTGTCGCCGGAATTTTGCAAGTTGAAAATCAGGTGACGATGAGTTAAAAGAATGTAAGGGAACTTGAATTGTCCAATACTAGAGATGATGCGAGTAGAATATTTCTCGGGATTTAGAATCGTACATTGTTGTATAGCTGCATTTTTTTAGCCTGTCTATGTCAGTAAAATTCATTATGTAAATTATTTTCACTTTTTCGTTTCAGTATTTGAAATTTCGAGTTGAATCCATTATTTCATTATTTAACAAGTACATTTCGATTAACAGATAATTTGAAGTAGTATGCGATTGTTGAAGATAGTAGGAAATGTGAAAAATGAGATAAAACTCCGAGGACAACCCGACATGGAGCACCGACTTGTTAAATTTTACCTTCTTAAATTATCGAAGTCAATTTTATTACAGAATGTTAGTTTGTTATAAAATATTGTAGAATGTTTCTACAAATACTTTCTAATATTTACATAATAATGTAACGAAATGGAAAATCGTATCTTGTTTTAAGCTCTCAACAGGTTAAGTATCCAGATAAAGAAATATTTTTAATCGAGCTTCTTTTCTTAAAAAATTGTGACTCATTTTCCAGGGATGAAGTTCTTTTTACGTAGAGTCTATTATCGACAATGTTCATTAACTACGGTCGCCCATCGCGATCGATGAAATTACGACGAATTAAAACACATCGAGGAGACATTCGTGTGGACCGAACCGAAAACGACGCGTAATTCCATTTACATCAACGCGCGTCGCAAGATCGTCGGAATGACCGTGAGCCTTCGAAGCAATTGAACTGTCCACGCATAACCAACCGAGCAGATAAATCGAGCGCAATTACCATCCGCCGAATTGAATCGCGCGTCATAGCCGAATGGAAGTCAAATTTCTCTCTTATCGCTTCGAGCTAGCTCATTATTTGTCTTCGCTAACGAGATTGCCTCGTTCCTTTCTTTTCGCGAATCGTCCATCCACCAGAATGACAAAAAAAAAAAAAAAAAAAAAAAAAAAAAAAAAAGGAAAAAGAAAAAAGAAGAACAAGGAAGAGAAAAATTCCAGGTTTCAATGATTCAACGGCGCAAACAGCAAATACTTTTAATTACTGTCGGTTGCCAGGGGTCTTCCTAATTGCATCTCAGATCCTCGAGCATCCTTTCACGTCCGTGAGTGGGCAGGGAATAATTAAAAAGAATAACTATTCGTTATCGCGGAGAAAGCAGGTGGTCTGTGGTTAGATCGATCGCAATGTACACTGCCAGTCGCAAGCATTAGGACACTTGGCCCATTTTGCACAGTCGATCTACACTGGCTCGCGAAAGTATTTGAAGAAACCATGCAACTTACAATTACGTTTGTCCATTGAAAAATTGTGTAGTTAATTCTGTAGCCAATATAAGTAGCATTGTCTGTTAAATTTCAGTATAACGATCAAACTGTTCCATCGACTGAAAGTTTTGACAACGAAAGAGCATCTGTACGACGTGAAACATCTCTGATAAGAGACAGACATACGCCGATTGATTTCTAAGCCTACCATATGTGTCATGTAACGTATTAAATAAAATACCTATTACAATTTTCCAACAAATATAACAAATAGATAGTGCTCCGATACTCGTGACTGATAGTGTATGTGTATGTGAGTTTGAGATGGACAGAATACGGTCAGCATGCAAAAGTTCTTATCAAAGATTTCTCCTACGAATCTTCTCGTTTGACCAACGGAGATCAACGTGTTTGATCTGACATCCGATCGAGCATCTTTCTCGCGAGCTGATCTCGAAACGAGTCCAAGGTTTAGAAAGTGCGACGGGTCAGGTTTCGGTTTTTCTACTTTCCGTGAACCGGTCACTGTCTCGCTAGATCTACTCTCGCGTGAGATCGCTATCCTGCTTATTACTCGCGTACCGCGTAAAGATCATAGCCACCTACGCCGACAGGCTTAATGGAATTAAGATTAGACTCGTCGTGATGCTCGCGTGACATCGAATAATGATACTCGTTCCAGATTGCGAGCATCTCCTTCTGTTGATCTCCAGATTATTCTAAGTCGGTAAGTGGATGAGAGACACAATGAAATTCTTATACGACTAGTTCATTACTCGTACAATTAAAATACGTAAATAGTTCAGACCTTCGTTATATGGTAATTAAAATTTCCTTTGTCTTGGAATACGGGATCCTTGAAATATTTAACTATGTACGTGTATAATCCGGTAGATCACCGAATTGCAAAAATTTCATTTCTACGAGTACAGTATGGATTAATTTCTAATAGATACGCAATCAAAGCGATATTCATTGTTCCAATAAAAAATCGTATACGTTAGTAGCAAGGATTTCTTAGATATTTAGTTTTTATAAGAGAAAAACTATAGCATTGAATTGAGATGTCGACGTAAAGAATAAAAGGTCTGTATAAAACTTTACTAATTCCTAAACTTTGCTACCACGTCTCTCAATTTCGCTAAAAAATGTCTTAAGATATCGAAAGTTTCGAGCGATCCAAGTACAATAGCCAAGAATTGTATTTCTCCGAAATTGCTCGATCAGACTTGAGCAGAACACGAATTTCTGTTTTCTCGATCAACTCAACCGTATCTTAGGGAACAGTGGCTGCGAATAAATGGACAATCCGATAAATATCAGCAGAAGAGGGAGCTTTCTCGAACGACTGACTGGAAGAAGCAAACACGGAAGAAGCGAGCCAGAAGATGCAAATGGTAGTAATGAACTGTAGATTCGAAGAACATTATCGGAAAGGGAATAAAGTACCTGCGCAATTTCACGAAAGTATTCTAACACGTTCCTAAGATGGATATTCACGCTGTGTACTAATTTTTTACTAAATATATGTTTGCAATAAATGTCTCGTCATCTCTACGTACACGTTCAGATTGATTTCAAAACTGAACAATATAATCGCGACAGTCGTATTTTGTTACGGTGTTAATGAAATTTCTAAATGTTTTATACAACGTGTAGAGTATAATAGACGCAAAAGTTTTCAATGGTAATTGCTAAAATACTTCTGGGAGGCAGTATAAATCGACGGGGAAGACGGACAAGGTAGGAGATGAAAAAAAATTGCTGAAAGATGGGCGTGTGGATAGAATATGTTACAAGAAGGAAAGAGGCAGAGGAGGGAGGAAAACGATGGCAGCACGTGCCCTGGCTGCCGGTCGAAATCGGTTGGACGATTCCGGACAGGAAACGGGCCCGGCTTCACGGTCGATGGTCAGATCGTATCGATGAAAATTGCAATGGCCTCGCCGCGGCGAAACGTTCCAATTTCGCGAGAGAACAACGACACGCTGCATACACAACGACACTGCGACCCGACTCCAGGTACAGCCAATCGAAATACGTTCGACCATCCCGTCGTCGATCGTACACCCGGTTTTCGAATATGGCGATTGATACTCGTAATGCACATGGAACGAATCTAGTGCCGCTATAAACTCCCGATGGCAAAACCGCCCCATGCCTTGTAATTATAGCTCATACGCCCGTTGCGATTGCGAGCTTATTGTTACTGCATCGTGGTAAAAAGCAGACTTCCGCGCTTGAAAACGACGATGATAATAGGTATTGAAAGAGCGCAATTGGAAAAGTGTTCTCTGGTACTAGTCTCGAGTTGTTGCCATACTCGTTAATGGGAGCAGGGTGGAAGTTGGTGCAAGCTGGAATTGTGTAGAATAGGGAACATTTTCTTCTTTTTTTTAACGATGATCTTTTTTTTATGATATAAGTATCCGTGTCTGGGATTTCTATTTTACGTGTATTTAAGTGTACGTGTACTTTGCACGAGGAACATTTTTATGATAAGATCGACTAACGACTTCAATAAAATTTCAAAACGAAACATTTTCGAACCAAAGGTTCTGTTTAGAAGAGGAAAAGCTTATACAATGCCACAGAAAGTATTTGCGTACGCTATTTTATTTATTATAGTACACGAAGCATTTTCGTGTCATTTAGTAATATTCTCATACCACCAAAAAACGCTTTGTTGAAAAATACGTGTATGTGCAAATATTTTTTGTAGCAATTATAAAGTTAATCTAACGCGATTATAAATTTTATTATAGTAGATTTCTTCCTCTTCTCTATAATTTAGGCTTTAAACTTTTTTTTCCTTAGGTAGTAAACCTAATACGAGAAACAATTTTCACACGATTAATGTCGCTAGAAACTGCCTGTTGAGTACAAAGAGTTAACATATTCCAGATGGATAACAAGATATCTTGCTTTTTGTTATCTATTAGAAGGCACTTTAACGAGTTTTCAGTAACAAGTGATAAAAAGTCAGATTCATTACGTAAATTAATTTTTTTTAATAATAATTGAGAATGATAAAAAAGTTAACGATATTTTAAAAATATTTGCAGACAATTTCAATCAAAATATTTGTTGAAATTAATATCGAATAATTAATAATTTTTAACTGTATCAACAAACGATAAATTATTTAAGAAAATTTATCGGGGAAGGTAATAACTCTAATTATGTTTGCCAATAGAATATTTGAAATTTAATTCGTGTTATACGTTTTAGTATTTACGTATATATGTATGTGCGTACATATATACGTATGTTTTAACGGACGGAGTACACATTTGCTACTATTAAGATTACTGTACCAAAACAGAAAATTAATCGATTAAATTCTCCCGAGAGAAATTATATCCGAAATTTTTAACTTTAATTAAAATCGAAATATTCACGAAGTCATAGTTTCATTCTGCAAATTTCTTGGGTCTGTGTACCTATCTAAATAACTATTCTCATACCTACCGACTGCACGCGAATTAAAATATGAATATTTTAAAAACATACAGTCCTGCGTATGAATATACGCGAATTACATTTCTAATACTACCGTGTACACGGCTATTGAAACGTACGACTATTCATTTTACATGGATTCATTCAGAACACGGATTTTTAATTCTTCAACACACGTTACATCTATACGTATACACATATCGCTTTAATACGCTCTGAAACCCAGCGACTCTAATCTGGAATTCTCACCACATTTCCATAAAACGGAAAAATGCTAGAAAAATAAACGATAACATAAAGTGAAGAGAATAGAAAATGCGATGAGAAGGGTAAAGAAGGGTTAAGAAATAGAAAACTGTATTGACAGCTTGGTCACGAAACGAACGTTAATATTGACCGAGTCCATAGGAAACTTTTGAAACTTTTATCAACGAAGAAAAATTTGCATAGAGTAAGAAACTTCAGGAGGAAAGGAAGCTTGGAATACGTATCAGCGAGGAAGAATCTTATATTGGTACTTCAATATCGGTCTCATCCATTCAAATCCTTCTATTCACGTCCCGTACCAATAGCAATCCCATTTTCGTTATCTACACGTAAAAATGTATCGAATCGGATTCCTTTTAGCGCAGTGATCTGTTGAAATCCAGCTTTGAGAAAAAACTTCGAGACTTTAACGAAGTTTCGTCGTTAATAAAGTATCTTTATCTAAAAAAGGGGACCATCCAAAGAGGATATTAAGCGGAGTGTAATGCCTCGGAGGTGAGTCTAATTGTAAAGCACGCCTCTTTCCTCGGGAAACGTGGCTGCTTGAAAATTTCTCGGTGACCCGTATTCCTTTAATATCGCCATCTCTAGTCCGCTTCATACGCGGCCGATATTGGCTGGATGTGATGAAAACGTTTCGTCGGAAAAATTGCCCACACGTAAAGTGCTACCCAATCTCGTCGCGATCAACATCGACTTTATCCCCAGGTCGGATTCAATATCATGTAAATGGTAACGCAAAGGGTTACCCAGACCGAGTCAGGGTGTCGTTTCGAACGAAAACCAATCGGCCATGCAGAGTAACTAGCAGTTAAATCGGCGGACACTTGACTGCGAGTTTGCTGATAAAACTATCGAAAGCGAAACGCATACTTTTTTCGGTCATGTTCGCATCGATGCGTATTTTTGGAGCAATTGAACTTCAAAGCGTTATTTTTTTATGTGGATTGGTTCTACTTCTTTCGAAGCAATTTGTAACGTTTATTTGAATGAGTTTTTTTTAACGGTACATTTTTTTAAACATTTTTTCACGCGCTTGGTCTTTCTCGTTACAGTAAATTAAACGTTTATTTTCAGTGAATATTAATTAATCGAAGTGAAATTTAATCAGAGAATCGTACGTTGCTAAATTAAATTTGAGAAAATACCAAGTTTTTTGATATGAAATGTATGTATAAAAAATCTTTCTTTTCAATGACGATGACGCTTGATATGCGAAAAGATCATTAATCAATTGTAGACCCTTGACAGGATACAGCAGTGACATTTCCTGCGGCACACCTGTACCGTCCTCGATTGCGATTATTCAAGCTTGAATCCGTATCAAAGCATTACTAACACGTATGTTGAGAACAACAAAGAGACTAATGTATTTCTTTTGTCGTGTAATGGGTATAATACACATTATGCATTACAAAGAAGTAATATGCATGATACGTCTATCAACTTCTCGGACTTGAAAATAAATATTCGTTATCAAATTGCGTAGACAAATTACGTAAAGATTTAATTTCTCAATATATCACATATGGTTCTTAGATATATCAATTTCGTTAGATCTTATATTAAAATATTATCCTCTGATCCATTTAATTGTACAAAAGAATCTAAAATCGATATCTGTATTGTTTTCTAAGAGAACAAGTTATAACAATTTATTTGGTACACCCTGTGTATAAATAGACATAAATATAATATGATATGTATAATATATTACACGTACAATAGGTTAGTTAGCAATATCCAACCAGTTCCTATAAAAAGCCAATAACTATTTTAAATTAACTTCTATTTACACTTTCAACATTTCTACACGCGTTCGTTTTTTCTTGTATAAAATAAGCTTGCTCGCAATTTCAATCAACCATTTGATAAACAAAACGAAATAATCAACCGAAGCTTAAAACTTGCAACGAGTAAAATTATATCGTTGCAACGATCACAGTACAATTCATCGTCGCTATTAACAATTCGATGCTGAATTTAATTAAATATTTCGCTCTCGTTCTCCAGATCACTGATTACTTCGTTCTTAAAGTCGTGTTCTTGCTGAGTGCTTTCGTTCTGTTGCAACCAAATGCACTGAACTACGTTAGGTTCAGTCTGCGTGTTCGTCGAAACTGAACTAGACTGATTGTAATAACCCATGTCAGCGTTAAAAAGAATATCACTTATGGCGTGCTGAACTGCGCTTCGAGTACGAGCTGAATAGCGTTTCAATTTATTCGCCACGAACATTCCGTAGCTGTAACACTCGTCCTCGCTTGGTGTTTCCACTGCTTTAGACATCTTTTCTATTCGTTCGTTCTCTGATTGCAGTTTGTTTACTTTGATAGGTGGAGGAGAATGTTCGTCGCGATTAACGTTAACCTACAAATTATTCATCAAATCGTTCAATTTGTTGTTTATCTGTCGATAATTTCGAGATTTGATTCGATTTTGAAAGATTTCAGAAGACTTTTTTTTTTTTATAGAATTACGTTTTGAAATACTTACAAAAGATTTGTTGGAACGGAGAACATCTTTTTCGATAAGAAAAGTTAATGAATCATAAAGGAACCATGTGGATCCCGAAGGTCTGTCAGAATCTAGATAGAGAATTATAAAATAAACTATTACTAACAATGATTTCATTAATGATAACATCATCGAACAAACGGAAACCGGGTCACTATCTGTGTTAAGAACAAGTTCTTTCGGACTCGTTTACGTTTCTTTCACGTTGTTCTCGACAACGAATTTTCGCTGCTTGCCTTCGTGCACGTCTTCCATCGAAATCGATTCTGTCGAAATGCGCGCTTCTACGAAATTGTTGTAGCAGTAGAAACACATTCTCTATGTTGTTTTTCTTTGTAAAGGCGAGAACGGAAATTGGACAAAAAAGTCTTACAGATTCATAGAATAGAAGCATATTTCATCTCGTTTCATTCAAGATGTTCACGAACTAGAAATATTTTTAACCCATCGAGCGATTATGTCGTATATGTACCATTCAGAACCAGAGTCCATTCATAATGGAAATGACGGCTATAATGAAAACTATTGTGTCTCAATGTACATGTTTATGTCGAATATGTTGACTTATGAGACCTTCCTGTATTGAACCTTGAAATATCTAATCATACTAACATACTCTTTAAGAGTTATCTTCTGTGCAATAACAAGTTTAATCCTCGAGATGTTAAAGTATTGATATTGACAAAGAAGTATTATTATATAATTGTTTGTACGCTAATGCGAAGAAATCGTGCCACTGTGATGTACACATTCGGTGATAAACCACAACACCCGAGAGGTTAAAACAGAAGAGGGAGACCTAAATATTAGCCCAGGGCGTCTAGAAAATTGGTCAAGAAACAAATAGAACATGGACTTGAATCGCAAAGAACCCAATTTCCGTATCTACAGTCTCGAGAATGCCAATTCCTCCAATGATTAAATTCATCCAACATACCTCCCTCAGCCATCTCGCTAATCTTCCTTACTTTTACCCTCTCTCTCCTAAACGAGGAAAGAATGGTATCCATCTTTCTCTTGCATTCCAATGAAGACACCGGTTTTTTAATAATCAAGGAGAGTTCATCAGCGACTTCTTGCCAAGCATCGTGTCGTCTATTTTTTTGATGGTATTCAGAGTTCCCCGGGTTCCATAGAACCTCCTTGTTCTTGTATAAGTTCACCAGCGAGAGCCCCATATCTTTCGACCAATCCATAATTTCTCCTCAATGACGAACTTTCATTAATGAGTGATAGAAATCGACGAATAAGGATTGTAAGATGAACGATAGGAATATAGAAAGACGTGAACACAAAGAAATACACTAGAAATTCGTTCCTTCCTCTAACGTCGGTAGGAGTACACTGGTTGCGCGGCGCTGCCTGTTCGCTGTCGAGGCCGCTGTTCGCGTACACACAGGCGCAACGCGCCGCGCG
>NT_176667.1:1983863-2001802 GCF_000188095.3 Bombus impatiens | reverse complement strand
GCGGAACGTGCTCCAAGCACTTGAAACCGTTGGTTTAATGGCCGCTGGGAAGAGGCCACACGACCGTGGAAGAGACCGACCGACCGTTCGCGCGCACACAAGCGCGCACACAGCCGCGCACACAGCCGCGTTCACAGCCGCGTTCACAGCCGCGTTCCAGCCACGGCGCGCTGAGAAATACGCCAGCGTATTTCGTCCAAAATGGCCGCTCCTCGCCGTTCTCGAGTACACTTTGCACGACTCGACGCAATGTCTTCTATGCGGAGGAACGTGACCCAATGTATTTCACGTCGCGACGTTCCAACACCGTCACCAGCCAAGCAAACATGTTTACACTGACAACGTCTCAGGACGATTGAAAAGGAATTGGGAGAATCGATGTGCTATTGTGCTATCGGAACTTCGATTATAAGAATCGTTTGTTCCTCAAAGGAGTCCCAAGTTATAAGCTTTGTTTAGACTTTGGAGGAGGGTAAGATTCTTTAGATGGGTAAAGAGTTTGGATGTTCCAACTTGAGCCCACCAATCTTCAAGTTCGTGGCATTAATGGTTCGCAGCTAACATTACGTTCACCAAATTCTTCTCATCGCGGCTAAATTTCTTTTTATATGCATGTAATCTTGGATGTGACGCAAAGTTTCATTTTTCAGGAGAAATAACTTGGAGATCGATCCAGTGCGTGTGCATCTAACATAGTAGTTTTATTACTATTATCTGAAATCGTAAGTAAACGTTGAAAATAAAAATTGCTTCTTACATTCCTATTTAAATTATAATTGCTGTAATATCCTGGAAGGACCGTAGGAAAGACAAATTTATAGGTAAAGTTGAGACCGGACATATCTTTCAAACCAAGGAATCTATCTCTATATGGCATATATAATTGATAGACACCTATTGCTAGAGTGATTTGATCGCTCTAACGATCAAGAGAAGACCCAGGTTGATCCTAAGACTACCCTGTTGCCTTCCACTTCATAAAGCATCCTGAACTTTCTCAAAGAAAGTAAATGGGCATATCGATCAACTAACTACAAACTTTTAAATATTTCCTAAAGTAGCCCCGACCGCACTCTATTTAGTCCTTCGCAGAACTTTTTACGACGTACCCTCTATGAAGCTCCCGCAAAGGAAATTTGTCGTAAAATAAAATTCCTTTTCAAACATTTTACACAAATTTAATTCGACACGTGAACACCTGTGAGAGACTTTTTAATTATAGAACAAATACAAAGTTGCAAGGACCGACTAATAGGTACGGGAATATTCGTGGCAAATACGACCTGTCGCGCAGTGTCGCGCACAGAGACTGGGCAGTTCTGGAAAATGCAGTTTCGTACAACAAAAAGTTATTGCGCGATTTCGACTTATTTTGAAACACTCCATTTGTAGCACGAATTACTTGTCTACTCTATAAACGTGAGTTGTCAGATGGTTGTCGAGACATTTGTTAGACCTGGTACGAAGTTTGAGGATTCGAGGTTTGGGGAAATTACAAACGTTGAAACGAAGGTAGAAAAAGACGGCGTAGAAAACTAAAACAATTCAAATCTGCAGTTTATAATTACGAGATAAGTTCTAGAAATTGAAATTTCATCCTCTTTTATAAATTAACTTATCTCGTACCAATTACTCGTAGATAAAGATATTACGATTGATCGATAATTTAAATACGTCGGTTGAAAGCTAAAAATTCGACTGTAAATTCTGGAATAAAGCGGCAAATCCTTTGATACGAAGTTGCGAGGACAAAATGGAACAGAGTTTCCTTACGCACCCTCCTCGTACAACTTTGACCTATACCCTCGTCGCATAATCACGTAAAAATGATTTTGACTAAAAATATACAAATTGTTCCCAAGGAACTACGTATGATTGAAGTTTCATTTATAAAAAGGAAACGACATTTTACACGCATCAAGCTAGTACCACTGACTATCCGCGTCGTTATTCTTTTTATACATGTAGGTAACATTAGTAGCCTGAATGGAAAGTTCCTCGGTCATCAATAACCAATGTTGCGTGTTATAATACATATATGTTACAAGATTTTATTGCACATATGTAACTACAACAGTTTTACTACGCTATACGATAAAAAGACTATCGCAACGAGTTCTTGAATTCGTGTTTATACCAAGCTTGTATATGGTTTGGCCAATCAGTAGAATAAGAATAGTAGAATAAGAAAGTAGGGTAAGACGATAAATTTATACGTACTACGCACACAATAGCGTAAGAGTATAGTGCCTTATAGAAATAATAAATTATCTGATCATCCTCATAACTAGAAAAAACAAAACGAATTAGTTTGATATATTATATAACAAAATTATACTATATAGATATATTTATATCGTATCCATATTAGAATTGAAATCGATCTATTTGAAATTGATTTGACTTTACATACTGTATTAACTTTTAATTTCATGATTATAGAAATTTCTGAGAAATGTCTCGGTTAACAGGTTAAAAGTAGCATTGTATTCTTTTGAATTGTTATAATTTGATCCGTGCATTGAACATCGACTATTTTAAACATCGTTTGCATATAATCTCTTTGATGATTCATTGGAATGCAGGGACCACGCGGATCGGATTTTTAGTGCTGTTCAACTTATTGTTCGGAACAAATGCCGTGCACGTTCTACAGCAACGCACAAGTGCTTGTGTTATGAGTGTGTCGCGGTTTAGTCTTAATGGAACCAAAGTTGCATTATAATGACATACCGTGTATTATAATGTTATTAGATCTCTTTATGACTAACAGGATAATCTAGATAGCGTGCAACATATGAACTTCAATTTAAATTAATACTTTTGCAATAGAAACTCATGAGTCACACTGTCGATCAAATATATTCTTCATGCTAGATATGAAAATAAAGCAATTAAGTTTTATAATTAGCATTACATTAAGCGAGAAATAACGTAACTTTCTTCATTTTGTATAATTTACATATCCTTGTAACACGTGTGTGGATAATTCCTTGTCTGAGAAATAAATCTACGTGGAAAACAAAAATCATTCTGTTACGTATATTTGTTAAATCTTGAAATTAAATCTTAAGAAGTGAGCAAAACGGGGACGATAAATTCGCTTTCGAATCGGTTGGATGCATTCGCGCGTGCAGAAAAATTCCTCGAGAGTACGGTCACTCGTACGAAAAGGTCGACTTTCCTTTTTGCGGTATCGAGATTGTATGCTGTAAAACGATACGAATTGATTGCAGCAATGACATTCGACTATCGTTGCGGCGCGGCGCGCGGTATGAGCTCCAGGGGGAACCGAGATATTGGCCTCGAAGAGGTTAAAATTTTCGAAGGCAGGGTATATCGGAAAAAGGAGACACTTCATTACCGCGTCACGCTATCGACTCCATATAATACTAGTTCTCTCTTATCCTCTACGTGACTCAATTTACTCGCGCGATTGCGGTTCTATTACCCGACGAGCGACCGTCGCGCTTGTTAGAATCAGGCGTTAGAAGTTTCTTCGTCTCGGGCATTAACTTCCTCGAAATGAAATTCCGGTGAAAACTACTATACGAAATGCTACTTTCCGCGATTTCTCTAAATTAGGAGATTGCCGGTAGGAAAATATACTGAAACTTTTCGTAAAGCTTATTCCGTTTAGAACTTTTGTAATGGTCTTTAAATGGTTGTGTGCTATTTTTAAATGATACACGGGAGAAATTAATGGTAATTGGACCACGTGCTTTATTTCGAACATAATGATGTTTCTGATTATTTAGATTTGTGCAAATATATAGAATTAATTATTTTCAGGAACATTTTATCTTTCTTACGTAATATCTATGTATATAAGAACAGTCTTTTGAATAAAATTATATGTTGGAAGTGTATAAGAAGCTTGTGCTTTGAATCGTATCTTCATATTAAAGGAAACTCCAATTTCGCTTTAATTTACGATGTCTAATTGTTATTTCATTTGACTACAAATTAGTCTACACAGAAATGCTTAATTAGTGTTGTACGATATTACATGGCATCGGTATTAAGAGATTTAATCATTATACATTATACTATCTATCGTGTAACCTATTTTATGTACGGCACAAGTTATTTAGCACAGCGCACCTTCCAAGGAATTAACATAACTCACATCAATCGATTCAAATTAACTTCCATCTTATTCGTTCCCTTTCCAATACTCTTATATAATGAAATACAATCACATTCCAGCATAGTTATGAATAACCAATATCGATTTCGACATAAAATAATTGCTCTAAGTGCGTTACTCTAATGTTAGATCGATCGTACACTCGTGCACAAACGTCTTAGGACAGCAGTTACATTTGCCCTAAATTTGGGATGAATCGAAACCATTCGAATGTACGAAGTAATTATATTCTATTATATGTGACAAATTCTTTGTTTCGTTATTGGGAATACGAAAAATCTTCAAAAATGAGAAAATTTGTTAATATTTAGATCAATCTGACCAAAAGAACCAATTCGTAATTTTTCATAGAAACTTTATAGACTTAGAATGATACATTTCTATAGAATACATAAATAAAATTGCCTTATATATATTTTTTATGATTTCGTTGAGTCAAACCGTTTGATAAGTTTTGTACTTCAATTTCTAATTCCGTGTAGTATTAATCTTCATAACCAAACGTTATATACTTTTTCTTCTCTTCGCAAATACCCCATAATTTCTTGCTATTCTCTGCCTATTAAAAACAGCACCTGTTCTTAGACCTTCGGGCGAGACTAGATGATTCAGTTCTAAAACAAAGAAAATTCTGTAACAGCTGTATCTTCTACAAATTCGCGGTTTTGTCATCATAAAACGTTCGCTATTAACATGTTTACGAGACGGGCTCTTCAACGTTTGCATTTCCACCGGCTGTCATGCGTCGATTGATATTTATCTCGTACGCGGATCAATTTGCGCGAACGATTGCGCTTACGGTTACAATGCAAGCGAATCGAATGTATGTTCGCTGGAAACGGTAAACTCGATGGAACACGGAGCCTCCCAGCAATCGAGGCTTCGGTCTTTCGAGCGAATGAGAGTGCATCGCAAGCGCCGCGCCGATCGCTAATTCGAATTCAAATCACGTCCCTCGCTCCGTACGTCTACGCACCGCCATTAAGTTGTGTACAGGTAACCGGTGCTGGTCGAATCGAAACATACTGTTCACCGACTTCCAAAGAAATTTTATTGTACAGGTGAATTGGTTTCGTTTATTCAACTGTCCTTGTTTTAGGTTGGAGTACTTAAATATATTTTACTTCGTTAAATTTTCTTTGTGGTCGTTGTCCTTTTATTGAAAATAGTTTCGAATATCCGAATTAACGAACGGTTCTGTAATGTACTAAAATCAACCAAAATAAATAAGTACCTGTCCTAGATTTCTGGTAGATTTTCTAAAAGCTCAGAACGTTTTAGTAAAAAGTATTAAGTTTGAACATAAGTAACATAATCTAGCTGCGGGACAAGAATATGTTTGCTTATCACCATTAATTACCATTAATACCTAATTGTGAGAATACTCTCACAATTATGTCATGGATGTCAATGTCGTGGAATAAAAAGTTGAAAGAAACCAAAATTTAACAAAATAGAAATATTCTATTGGAAGATTAAAAATTGTCAAGCTTAAGAAATTGAAAAATTCGCAACATTCAAAAACGTTTTTTTTTCAATGATCAGTGCAAGTATCCGCTCGAAATAGTTTCGCTCCGTTTTGATTTTGAAATCGTTAACGAGGAGCACTATGAGCATGCGAAAATATTTATGCACTTCTAACACGCTTCGTATAAACTTTGTCCCGAGATGTAGATCATATCAATCAGTTGACGCATAGATAATTTTAAAGCACACGTCCCGCCACACGAATGAATGGCGCTGCATAAGTAAATGGTTGAATGAACGGAAAGAACGAGTGCCAAGTGCGAAAACAAGAATGGAAGTGTGTTCCTTACCCAAGCTACATATAAGCTGCTCTTATGCACACTGTTTACATCTCTGCCGTAATCTGTATAAACTGTGTGTTCTGTCTATGACGGTGAGCTTCTGCACTGAGATACTTCAAGAGAAAATTTTCGAGAACTCGGTCAATGTACTTTAGTGACCTCGATTAATTTTTGTACTCCGCCATGAGCTCATTTAAATATTTATTTTTATTCAGCGTATGTTTTACCCGATACATTAGCATATGTAAAATGCTATTGTATAGATCGAAAAATAGTCGGTTAATTAATTTTCTATAACTGTTGATATTATTTTGCAACTCACGAAAAACATGATAATTCGTAGAGATATGGTAAATAAAGCGAAATCTCTCATCCGGAGTTTACAAGCGTATATTTTTAAACTACGATACATTTTTAATTCCGTACACGCCATACATGTTGCACTTTGCGAAATTTTTATTCGTTAACATTACATAATCCACGTCCAAGATAATTTTATTAAAACTTAATCCACGTTTATGAAGAGCATTATTCTCTTGCTTGTACGCATTTTCATAATAATAAAATAACCTTCTATCTACATACAACGTGTCTAAAATTCAACTCAAACAATACACCTCGTACAATAACGATTGCCGAATAAATGATTTCTGTATGGTATTTATGATGTTATGGTAATCGGTATTACGTATAATATGCATTACAAAAAATGAACGATAGGAATAAAGGATATAAATTATACGATGTAATATTTGCTCCAGAATATATTTCGTGGCAATAACACCCAAATCCGAGATTACGTTAACAGCTAACCGATATTCGCGAATTTAACATGGTGTTTTGTCTCGCGGGCAGATCGTGAAAGCAACTCGTGATAAGATCGCGCGATAAAAGTACCATTTAACGAAAACGAAAGGTGACGTTATCGGTGACAACGTTATCATATTACCAGGCGTTATTCACCTCGTTGGTCACGAAATACGTGACTATACTTTTATACATATCGACTGTCAGATTACGAAACTCCATTCTAGTAGAACAAGATTCTAAGAATCGATAGGTGATAGTATTGTGGATTACGTGATCAGAGAGAGAAACTAGAGGAAACGGAAAAGGCAAATAAAAAAAGGGCAGTTAAGTACAATTCCATTCATATTGCTTTGATAAAATTTCTATGTAAATTACAAATTTTATTTCTCTATATAACGTAGGATGAATTAACAGTTGGTTGGTTAAGATGGATGATCAAATAGTTTCGAGAAAATATAACGTGTCATTAGCTTCTGCGCAAGCAAGTTGTGGACGAAATAAAATTCACGTTCAACGGAACTAAAGCTGATTTCCATCGATTCTGGACATAGAATTATCTCCCAGCTTTACCTAATCCCGTGATTGCAGCGAAGAGAATAATTTATCCACTTTGGAAGCACTTGGTACACCGACTATTTAGTTAGCCGTGGGAAAGACTCGAGAAACGACGTAACGCTAGTACTAAGACCTGTTATACATTGTAGCCACTTAACGACCATCCTAACAGCTGTCTTAGCGGCTGTCATTAGCAAGCTTGGTCCTCTTTCGCCAAACATGGTAGTTCATCCCGCAAGGTGAGAGCAATTCCCGTGCCTTTCGATTGTTCAGGCTGAAAATGCAAACGATAAGATCTTGCCACTTACAGTACTTCGACGATACAAACAATAAAATTAATTATTAAATGATGCAACGAGTGCCTGTTGATGTTTTATAACATTCGATAAGTGCATAATATGGTTATTAACAACGAAATTATAAACGAGTAAGGTGTGAAACTTGTATTCAGGAATCTTTGTAATACAGAGACAAAAGCGCAAATATTATGTGGAGAATATGTTCCTTACATCAAGATAGAGAGCGATTTTTATCGTCTTGCTGACGTAGAAAATCCTATTCTTACTCGCGATAATACCTATCCAAACATTTCAACGTCCGAATTACAGAAACAAAGAATTCAGACGTATCATTCTGTTTTATTCACTGCGCTCCATAGAATTATGTATCTCCCGCGTCAGCATTTTCGGGGAGATTCTATTTTCTACGTGATACTTTTTTGAAGAAACACGTGAGAAATCATAGGTCGTAAAATTCCGAATATCTAGAATCTAAATATCTACAGCTAGAAATATTTACATTTATAAATTAGCTAAATATTTGTGTTTGAAGTAATATATTTACTTAAAAGATAAAATATGTTCTATTATATGGCCAACACACATCCTAACATGAATCTTTGTATATTTATAATTTATAGGAGATTTAAATGTACAAATAGTACTATGTACTCTTCATATTTAATCATACTATATCTATGATATAGTATGGGAAAGTATACAGTAACCAAAGTACAGTACAGTTACTCGTAATATGTAGAGGATGAAACAAATTTCTATTTAGATTCAATCTGTGAGCGTTTACAAAATTGAACTTGCATGAAAATCCACGAGATGCAAAAAAAAAATCAATGAACTTATCAAAGCTCTCTCTACATATTCCCACGTGCTCATTTGTTAATTGTATAGTAGTTTAGTTGCTTCAGCTTATACTGCAGTTACATTGCATTAATTTACGACAAAACTTGTAAATGGATATCGCTAATAGTTCCTGCTTCCATTGTATTCATGAGCAAAAGGGCTAGCTCCCAAGGGTTTCAATTTTCTCGGGAATCTCGCGCCTTCAGTTGTGACGAGCCTGGAGTGCTAGGAGTATCGATCCCGCAGGAATCGCGTATGCGCGCATCAGGTCTTCCCAACGTAGATAAACATACGATATAATAAATAAATATTAGACAATAGTTTCGATCGAAACAACCCACTTGCCTCTAATTGTAATCTTGACGAATTGTGAACCCTACAGCGTTAAGTTCAAGAATGGTCAATGATTTTAAACCAATTTCAAATTACGCAATAATTAAAATGTTTACCATATAGGAATAGAAAGAGAAATTATTAACTCTGTTTATTTATTTAAGATCCGTGTTGATGGTCTTTCGTGCTTTATGTAAAGAATGGTATTAATGGTATTGACCCTAGTAATGGACTTCTAAAAACTATCATTCTAAAAAGAAAGTATCGTAAAAAAACGCACTATACGTAGTGGGTTAAGCAGAGAAACAGACCAGCGAAAAAGGATGTTAAGGTTTAAGTGGATTGAACAATATGCGGAGAAATTAGAGAGACATTAATGGTATGATGAACAGTACTTCTATATAAATTAGTGACTTTCGACAAGAACACGAGGCAAAAAATTTTTTGGGGGGAATATAAGTGATAGCTAAAGGGGAGTTCTTATGAGAGAACACTTGAAAACGTCTGTCCGTATTCGTTCCTGCTTTTTTAACAGACAAGGAGGAAAAAATCTCTATCAAAGGTTCGTTTGAATTACACTTTGGTTAATTTAGTCTAATAAATAATACAGAATAAAGTACATGTGAAGGAATATACTTTTCACTTGTCCTTTTCTTGAATCTCATAATAATTAGTCATTATTATTTTACTGAAATTTAAGTCGATATAACGAAAACATCAATTTGTATTACGTCTTTACTTCGTTCTCCCTTTGTTCTTGGAAGATTAACATAGAATATAAATTATCGGAGAACGAGGAGAATAAAAGATACGGAATAATGAATATTGTTTCTGAAACTTTCGACGACACGAATTATTATCGAGGAAAAGATGCTTTCAATTAAGAAATAATTCTGAAATAACAAATCTGGAAACAGTTGATATTTGCTGCAGACACGTACCAGCTAAGAAATCTTTCTTCCTCGCTTTTTACGCAAGTATCGTTCGCCAACTTTCGTAGCGCACAATGAAAGCAGCTGGCTCACTTCGTGGTCCATTTATTTCCTATAAAAACTTGAAAATCCAAGTCTCGCCAGAAATATATATTTCAGAGGAACTGTCTTCAATTTACACTGTTCATTTAATATAATCTTTGATAAAAGATAAAGTTTTTAATTCCATCAAAAATTCTTTTCAAATTTCTCCCCAAAAGGAAAGTACATTAATTATACAAATGAATATACATTCTAATATTAACGATATTCACGTGAAACTAGAACATTATTCATTCGATATAATATACCTCTCATACTCTCGTAAATCTCATTGGTCATTCATACTCGTGAAATATGTACTATACATATAATTAATTTTGTAGCATTCATTGTTATTGGAAGTTTACATAGCTTAGAGGCATCAATTGCGGAGATTTCTAAATGGACGATTCATAAGACAAAACGACATCGGAAGTTTTAGTTTCAGATTCTTAATATTACGTATGTTTGATTGAAGATTGTAATATATTCCAAGTAACGTTGTCTTTTGTTCTATATTTACAAAATAGATTCTTAATATTACGTATGTTTGATTGAAATATATTCCAAGTAACGTTGTTTTTTGTTCTATATTTACAAAATAGATTAAAAGTTCATAATAATTTTACTAGTTTGATCAGAAAATGCTGGCCCCTTTTTTAAAAAGTTACTTAATTTTACGACCCTACATTGAACGGATTAATCGAATGGCTAATAATTTATAAAATTCGCTTCTAGAATTTGGCGCGATGGTAATTTGTAATTTGTGACTTGTAAAGTTTCGCCAATGATACTAGTATAGACACTATAGGCACCATAGATTTTCAGGAGCCCCTTTAATCTTTATTACAAACACAGCTAACTATAAACCAACTGTAGGTGGGAATCTTTGAAGTATCAGAGTATAGGAAACTGGATACGAACATTAAAGTTCCTTCGACCGAGGTCTATCTCTTAATTGAACCACCGCCAAGTTCAAACACCGCTAAATCGACGAGAAACGACGGGGAACCATGCTGGACGGAAGAACGATAGGAAGCAACGCATCGAAGGAACGAACACACTTTCTTGATGTTTCCATGGTCGGACTAAGGCGAGGCCGCGTTCAAAGCGGCCCTCTAACTTTCCCCATCGTCCGGCAAACAACATAGACGTAGATGACGTGGTCGTGGAGAACGGATGGCGACGAATAAACTGGGAAAGAGGAAGAGGAAGAGGACGAAATGACTACTGGCCAGTCTGGTAAGAGGAAACTAATTCCGCACGCACAAAAGGATGGGCTCTTCCGCCTGGAAAGCAACGGGAGCAGAGTAAAAAAGGGAAGGGGACAAGGAAGAAATGCAGAGAGACGAAGAGAGCAGATTGAACCAGATAGAGTCAAAGGGATTCTCCTCCTCTCTTTCTCCTTCGCTCTCTTCCTATCTCGATGTCATTCGACCGACGATTTACAGCTACACCGAGAAGCGATCGAAAGTGTTTTCCATGGGATTGTAAGCATCGAAGAGACCCTTGAAAAGACTCCGGCAAAGATTAATCGGTTATGGAGATGCGTTATGAAATATGCATGCGATGGGTCTTGACATTCTGCAGCGAATATGTATGAAAGAGGGCCCTGACGATCGAAAGAAATTTGTACTACTACGTTAACCGCTTATCGTGACTCGTTAAGTTCGTGTACATGTTGCAGTGGTATTAAAGATGCTCGTGCGAAATAGGATCTTCGATTCATCGGAGGGTTCAAAAGCTCTTACGGGTCTAGAAAATATTATTACGCCGCGGATAAGTAATGATTACGAACTTTCGACGACGATTATAAATGCAGCTTGTTCAACGGTCGAATAATTCCACGCGATCGATCAATGCTCGAGTAATGAAGGTGTCGGGCGATTATGCGAGAATTTCACGTGCTGCCAGGGAAATAATTTTACTCGGCAGCGAAGAAAGCTATGAAACGTTGTAATATGCTGAGACTTGACAGGATATCGATGCGTTCGATTGGGCACCATTTCCGCCGAACGTAGAAAAAAGAAAAAGTAAAAGAATGATGGAACGTTGAAGGGGAGACATTTCGCGAGTATATCGTAGGAATAACGTAAGTGAAATAATTTGTGCAGAAAATTGGCTATTTTGTTTCAGATTTCTCTTCGTTTAAGATAAGTATGCTTTTACTTGGATAAGCTTATTAATCAAAGTACATATTGTATTTGTTGTCGAGATACACTGTTGGAATCGAGATACGATGTTTCCAGCAAGATCTTGGGATAATATTGTTCCACATTTTGAAAAATTTCACAGGTCTGCCCTTTATTCGTTTTCGAAGCTGGTACTGTTAAAAGTCCAATGATAAATGGTTCTTTTATTACAATGTTAATGTTATATACGACTTTGACCGCGGTGTAATTGAATTCTCATTTCTTGCGTATTCGCTGTACTATCGCAAAGAGAATACTGAAAAGTTTCCAACGCTATTTCAAATAAGAGATACGTAAAACGAAGAAACATAAATCGACATTCACATCGTAAGCACATGATAGATGTACTTCGTAATACGATCGAGATGAAAAATCTGAACGTTTCACACGAGGTACTCAGAAACCAAGCTGATCAACTTTCCATTTTTTGGAAATTTCTTATTTTCACTACGACCATACATAATTACTCTATAATAATTCATAAACAAAATGATTAGCTTTGATAGAATCGATGAATTTTAGTTTCTGCATAACTCATATACGCTGTATCACAATCTGATATTCTCAAACTAATTTCTATTCTCAATATTAACGTCCTATTTGTATAAAATATTTAGGCTTAAACTTATACTGCTAAGAGCACATTCAAAATAAAATAAACGGGAAAGATTAAATTAACGTTTTTTAGTAAAAAAAGAAAAAAAGGTTAGAATTCGCAATAAAATAGCATAAATCTCTTGATATTTGAAAGAAAGTGAATACGAATGAAAAGTTTGATGCAGAAAGTTTTGATTAATGGGAGCAGAGAGAAGGTTGCGATTAAAAGCGATTAGCGAAAAGCCTCGACAGAGAATCACATTGATCACCGAGGATACACTGAACGCATTTGAGGAAGAACGGTTTAGTTCGAACCGCTTTTGCGGTCGTGGCGGTAGAACCCGATTTAGCAAACGACCACACGTACGCACTGTCAATGACTGTTTATGGCCACCTACGATTGCCTGACTACACATTCGTGCTCGACCCAATACCTGAGAAAAAAACCAGTGAAAACTGCAATGCAGCTTTCCGACTAGTACGCGTTTATTGCACCCTATACACGAATACGAACGAATTCACGCTTTCATGTATGCTTTATGTTCTTCTCAAACTGAACTACTCTCGTTTATTAACGAGCAATAATTCATGAAACACAGTCATCTGCGTAAGTATTTGAACATTTCCTATGGAAAAGTTTTAGATATATATTACGTGTGTTATATAAATATTTTATTTTGGAATTTCACTGACGTATTGGTACAGTTTAGAACGAAAATGTATATACAGTAAAAATTACAAGATATTTAATGCAAACATATGTTTTCGTAAGTCGGCACGAATCAATTAAATATTTAATAAAGAAACACCTATATAAGTTAAAAAAATAAAAGTAACGAAGATGTGTAATAGCTGGTAAGACAGTATTGTAACACTTACCATAATTGTTACGAATATATTATGTGTATTATATAAACTTGGCAATCTAGATCAGTTATCACGTGGCGATCAATTATTATGAACGGAAATGTACAGTTCCAGTTTTGCTTCAGACTTTATTAGCACATATAATGACGATAGTGGTGCCTCGTTACAGCGTTAATGAAATTCCAAAATGCACGCATAAACTTCCGTATCACTTTATATCACGCTTTAATTCCTCCGAAATATTTAAAACGCGTAAAATTTCCCACACGTAGGTGTACTACTCGACTATTACGCCAGTTTGTTGGCGTCCTTTCCCTCGCGCTCAAGGATGCCCCTCGACTCCTTCTCGAGCACCTACGCAAAGAAGGGTTCTTCGTTAAGCCATCTCTCCCCAAACCTCTTCACCGCAACCCTAAACGCAAAATTTTTCGAGATCCGTTGAAATTAAAGCCGCGCCAGAGGGAGAGAAACGGAAGCTACATGAAATACTACGCAACATCAACCACGTCATGACTCGGAACTATCAGAATATTCGCTTATTTTTGGCAAGAATTATCCGATATAAGGTAAGATAGGGTTATCTGAGCTGTATAAAAGTCAACACCTTAAAATCCAATCTTGAACTTTGCACGAAATAATTAAACTTGTTGTATACCTATTGTGAGACATGGTTAATTTAGTAATGTAGTTGAACTACACGTCGCGAACGTATGCAAATTTTTAGTTGATAGTTGTAACGAAAGAATGAGAAGATATCATATATTTTAGGTTTATAGAAGGAAGACGCGTCGAAAAGGGGAAAATCAGTTGAATAATCCTATGGTAAGGTTATTTGAGTTAGGAAGCAAATATTATGTGAGAAGTAATAACAAACACCAAAAGAAAGTAATGTAGAAAGACTGCTGAATTATAATAATTGTGGCTGAGAATATTGAGAGTAGATGTTATATTCCCATAGAAAACTATGACTAGCGAACCGTCAAAGTACACGACACATTTCAGTGTTTCATCACGCTACTAGTAACGAGTTAAACAGTCTGTTTCGAAACGTAGATGGCTTAGAAATTCTTCATAACTTAATTTACAACTGCCTCCGTGTTGCTGCAGACGCTTCAATCTCCGTGAAGATCTAATCAAAATTTTGTGCGCGAATCAATAATCTTCCGGTATTACGATCCCCAGGCGGTCCGTGTCGTACTACACAGCAACGTTTACAATCGATAATCTGTCAGAGAAAGTTGGACTACGCATCAACGTATACCTAATGGAAAACGCTAATTAACTGGTTAATAATAATAATATCGCTATCAGAGCATCGTTGAAGAGAGTGAATGAGAAAGGGATAAATAGAGAGAGAGAGAGAAAGAGAGAGAGAAATGAACGTGATATCGTTCTCCAGCAGCGATATTTCGAGAGGAACATCCGACGCAATGGACGTGACGAGCTAGCGTATTTAAGCGTGATTAAGCTCAGCAATATCGGGCTTTCGGACACAAAGGGAATTTCACTTGCCATGGCTACCCCTCTAACCGACATCGCCGTAGAGTGCCGTAACCATAACGTTAATTAACGTTCGTTAAAAAAGACCGTAGGGCTCCTTTGGTGTCTTCGAATTGTTCGAATCGCTCTTTCGGTGGATTTCATCTGTCGCAAGGTTTCATAGGGTTTCCTTTGAATGTCCTATTTGTGATGTTGATAGGTATCCTGAGATGACGATATTAAAGGTGAACCGTGTAGGAATTCGCGTTGAAAATAACATTCTATCTTTGATTAACACTAGAATTACGAATCATTAATATATTTCTGTACATTTGAATGTATTGCGTGTACCTAAAACTGCACGGCGAAAGCAAGTAGAATGACAAATACAGAGGGTGGCCCATGCAAATGGACCAAGCTACGGCTCTGAGATGATGCAAGACAGAAAGAATATTTCAGCGGACAAAATTAAACGTCAAGTGTATTTTATAAAACAGAGCTATAAATCTGCTAATATCTCGATCGATGCATCTTTTTCTGCTTCGTAAGAAAGTAATTAACGCAGTTATGTCGAAAATTGATTGGTTTACAAACTATTTTATCTTTAATTTTGTAGAATTTATCATATAAATGACAAGCGAAACATAAACGCAGGAGCTCTACATTAATCATCTTCTTATCTTAATAACAGCCAACGTTAATTTTACCAGAAGTATATATATGCATCTGGTATTTAACTAGAAAAGGATTTCCAGCATACTTTGAATATTCTTTTTATCGAATTAATCACTTCTCAAACCACGTTTTCCAAACTATAAGTTTGTTCAACTTCATCGTTTTGAAGTAAACTAAACCATAAGTCTTATCTTCCAAAATTTCCAACTCGATAACTTCCAATAACTATGATCGGTTTATATCGGGCTATATAATACTCAGTCGCTAAGATATACCAAATAATTTCATAGTATCTGGGAAAAGTATCTGGTAAAAGTTATAACACTGATAAACGTAATGTCTCTTGTTTTTCAATGTCGAAGGAGAAAATGTAAATCCATCAAAGGGGCAAAGTATCTTAATATCCTGGCCCTCGATTCGATTCGTGTATCAAAGGACCGTATGACAAAGTCAATGAGGATAGATCACTCAGATTCTCTCGTTATCCTTGATCAGAGCGTTTGATCAAAGATCTCACATAGCCCCGCAGAGGTTAGCGAAGACCCTGGAAATTCCCCGTGTGGAGGATGTTACGGAAATACCAACCAGAAGCTGTCGAAACGGATCATCTTCGAGTTGAACCCAAATCCGGACAACTGGAATTAGTCGTCGTTAACCTTTTCCCGAACTCATGAACTCGATAATGCTTTCAACCAAGTTTCTGCTGCAATCCTCTGCAGCTGGTCAGTTTTCGATGAATGAAATGCTGGTTTCTTGTTTTTCGATCATATACTTGATATCGAAACGATAAATCAAACGAGATAGAGAATAATTTAAGAGTTTGCTGGAGTGTTCTAACGTTACGAACCATTATAATTAACAATTCGAATGAATCTGATATAAAAAAGCACACACACACGCCATGTACTGACTCTTAGTATATATCTGATCTGATAGTAAAAATGAACAATTAAAAGTAAACATCATAATGTTATCAAAAGCACCTATATGTTGTTAGTAATTGCAAACATTAAGAACTGCTAGTTCTAGCGTTAAAGAACAAATTTCAGAATAATTCAAATACAAAAATACATTAGAAAAGCACATTACGTGCTCGACACCTACATTTTTATCATACAGATAGGTCCCGTTTATCAGAAAGTTCCTCGATTCTAATAAAAAGATACGTAACTATTTCTGCTTAACTTGAAAAATAGTAAAGAATTTTATATCATTCTATCTGCGTTAAATATTAGAAATTCAGTTGAATACTACGTAATAGTAAATTAATTAAAATAACTTGTGTTTATGTTACAGAAATCGTGAGTGAGTTAATGGAAATGGTAAACGAAAAATAAAATGCAAAGCAAAAAGGATGCATCGTTGCGATGAATAAAAGATACGCTCGGTATACAGAATATTCCAAAAGTGGAGAGTAAATATTAAAAAAAGAGGTATCTGAAAAAATCTGTAATGCGAGGCAACAAAGGGAAATTTATTTCTGACGAGAGAACGATGTCAACGAAATGAAATAAATGAAAATTTCGCGATGAAATTATTCAAGATGAGAGTTTTGCAAACATAATAGAACAGAATAAAATGCAGTTCGTTATGATAACAGCACTAATTCAACGATTAAGTGATCGCATATATACTCTGGGCTCTAAATTGGAATCTCCATTCTGTGTCTTTGATTCAAAGCCATACTCGGCCACTGTGTGGTTTGCCGTACCTCGTAAACACTTTCGAGAGCCAGGAACACGCATATCCATGCACGCATTTATTATGAGCGTGTAAACACACACGCTACTGCGTTCATCCACTCGAGCTTGGCTTTCCAACATCGACAATATGATCGTGATGCTTGTCCCGCGACAAACATCGCGAAATGCTATTGGATTTACATTCGATCTGGATCGGTGCAACCAGTTCCTCGCTTTGATTGCGTGCAGTTCGATTGTCTCCGATAATACACGTTTCCTAAATCTATCATCGTATCAATTAATGGTTCTTAATTGCAATGAAGTACACTTCATGACTTCTGTTTCAGTTGTGGAATTATAGAATGTACGAAATCGTCGGGTAATAAGCTCTATATCGTAGCCATCGATAGTTCGAATATCATAATAAACGCACGACAGTGATTAAAAATTCTCATTTTTCAAAATTGATTATGAAATATCAGATCTTCGGCTATTTCGTAAAAAAAAAAAAATTCTGCTGGTTTTAAACTACTTTTCCAACGTGTCGTAAATGAAACTTTACGCGACTAGTAAAGCCAATAAACGAGATGACGAACAATCGTTCGACAGAGGAATTTTCTAGACAGCACATTTCCGCCA
>NT_176667.1:1975104-1983289 GCF_000188095.3 Bombus impatiens | reverse complement strand
GGCGACGTCATTTCGTTATGAACATCTTTTATGATCGTGCCCCATAAATCGTGTTCGCGTCAACGAGAATAGGAAGGAAGAAGGAGGACATGTTGCCTATAGGAGGGAGAGCCAAATTCGTTGGTGACATAAGTGCAATCACGTCGATTAAACGAATTCGCGCCGGGGTTCGTCATTTAGGACATCTTTAGATTGATGTTTCAATGCTCTGTGGGCGAAACTCTTGTTGCAGAAATAAAATTTTACGGCTGAATATATCATTAATATACCAGTGAATAATATCATTAACATAACGAATACTAACGACAACATTTAAGACTTCTTTTTCCTCACATTATAGTGAAACGTATGCTTCTACTGCTTTGCACTCATTCCTAGCTATCTAACGTAGCTGACTATCGATTTAGTAATTAGTCCGCACCATATATATGTCGCCAAATAGACGTAGTTTCCAGAATATCAAATTAATATTAGAAGTTTCGTTTTTTCTCAGAACGCTACTCCATTTTAATAAATTCGAAACAGCACATCAACGGTTAATCTTCATCTTTCCTCCCATTTAGAAAAAGCAAGCGAGCAGGATTAAATGAAAATTTCTACCAATGAATTTCAGCTCGATGAACACATCCGTATGAGTAAATTGGATCTCTACACAGATAAGCAAAAACGCTAGAAATCGATTCAATCTTGCCGAGAAACCGCGATGTTCTATGCAAACAAATAGAGTTAGCCACATGAATCCGCAGGAAGCAACGAAAACAAATAGCACCGCGGTAGAGCTTTCTAACGAGTGGACGGTAGATAATTGAAAGAAGGCCATCAATTCCTGTGCGACGAGATTAAACTCGGCAAGATTCATGTTCAACAGTATCCCACACGTCCAGCCATCATTATTAATCCCGTATCAATCGATCCACCTCGTTTCTTATTATTAATGTAAGGCAACAGGGATGATTCGTGGTTTTCATCTGTGGTTTCGACGATCGGTTAGACACACCGATGCAACACGATGATTTTCATCCAAACCATCCGAAGATGGGATTTCATATAAGCGCCAGACGCATACGTCTGATACAGTAGATTATAGGCAGGCACCGAAAAAAATAGTTATTAATATTACTCGTAACTGGCACCTAGTATTAATAGGAATGTTAAAGATGGTTAAAAAGCACCTAAAAAGTTTGTCATATTGGGTCAATCACACTGCTGTTGACTGTGAATTCTATATTACATATTTTGTTATGGAAAATGTTATTTAAATCGCTCGCATTGTTGGAAATGTATTAACCTATGAAATTCAACTTGTTTTAATCACCCTGAAACATGTGGTAACATGGGTCACCGATGATCACCGTGGAAGTCAACGTATTAATCGGACCAACACGCCGAAACAGCATGGGTTACTGAGACTCGAAGGTCTCTGGTGGTCCCTACGCAACTATGACTCATCGAACTACTCATCCATCGTGCGTGGTACCCGTACCATGGAGTCGTATTTGCAGTCACGATCCACCGCGTTCGTAATTGTGACCTGAGCGTGCCTGAGGACACGCGACTGCACGCCCACACCAGTCAAACGTACACACGCACGGATAAAGTTGAAATTTCTACGTGGGAAATAGCGAAACGTGCCAAGGACGTGGTGAATTATTCGACCAAATTCAAAGGGATATCGTATATGATTCACGTGTTGGACGCGTCTATGTGAATTTGCACGTCGTTTTGAGAAAATCGAGTATCGATTCGTCGTTGTGAAGCGGTGGTTTTCCGACGTCCTTACTTCGATAATAGTTCCCAACGTAGCTGGGTCAGATGGTTCTAATTAAGGAACTTTATCTGGATAGTAGTAATTGGAACATTACGAGCCCGTATATTTCAATTAGCGAACGCCACGAACACCCCTGACCGCCCTTGGATTAATTATTATTACTCGAGGAATCGGTAATTAATACTTGGACATATCGACGGAAATGATATCGAAGGGTCGATAACTCCATCATTGGGAATACGAGATGAATCACGAATGATTAAATACTATCTGATTCCATAATTTACGCGAGAATATCTGACTAACGTTCTAACGACCTTCTAATTAGATTTTGTATTCCCATTAAACATTAAACATTTGAATTATAATACAAATTATAACACGAATTTCTTTAGCTTCTTTGCCGCTTCAAACTTCCCATTAATTCTCCGTGGTTTCGCTTTTCAATCATATATTCTTGCAATTACATCAACGCATCGATCATTA
This sequence comes from Bombus impatiens, assembly GCF_000188095.3. Lineage (NCBI taxonomy): Eukaryota > Metazoa > Arthropoda > Insecta > Hymenoptera > Apidae > Bombus > Bombus impatiens. Next base: position 1,981,035 of record NT_176667.1, on the reverse strand, counting down.
TATTTGTATCGACGACCATTCGTGCAAACCGAATCCAATCACTTTTAGTAATCAATAATCAAATAGGTAAATACATCGATATAACTTGATATATGATTTTATATTATACTGCGCGTTATGTTCAATAAAATACATGTAGTATTATAATCTTACATTAAAATAAAATATATCTATGAAAATACATATACTGCCAGCTATTTTGGCCAGATATTGATTAATATGTAGTTCTATCGACCTCAAATATATTAACTCTTTGCACTTTGACATCAGTACAGCGACGCTGATAGTATTTTTTTCAGCTTTATATTCGCCGAGACAAAATTGGAAAGGTGAATAAGGCCACTATTTAAATAAAAATTCATAGATATATAGAACCAGTTTCTCTCTTGAGAAAAACAAAATGTTCAGCCGGAAAGAACTTTCACACTGTACAAGTATACTTATCGATCTTATAAAAAGTGTTAAGCATTCCAGTTTACTAAATAAATTCCACTGACCAAACAATTTTTGTTTGCACCTATTTACCTCAAAAAAAAAAGTCTTATCCCGATTGAATCAACATACGGTCCTCTAGCAGCAAATGGATTTTTCCATGCATTACGCGCGATCGATGTATTCGCAGGCATCAGTCAAAACGTTCAGACAAATGGACCACGTAATCGCAATGAAAACAGCGGTCCGCTTTTTCGTCTCATTGTCGAACAAGTCGCACTCGAGAACGTTTCCGTAGGCTTTCCACGATGATTCATCCCGGGAAAAAGGGCTGGAAAGGCATTCCGCGGCATGAAAGAAGAAGGGGCGTACGCGTTCTTGCGTGTATGTCATTGCAGGGTCGTGGACCCTTGTCTACTTAAGGAAAGGGCGAAGCAACCCCCTGTCATCGTCGTCGTGTATTATCCATCGAGCTTAAGCATCATAAAAGCTGCTGCCTCTGTTCATAAAATTTCACGAGAGAAATCGCGTCACCCAGTGGAGGCGGCAAAAAAGCAGCGACGACGCGAGCAGCCACTTTGCGATTGAGCTTTAAAATGAGGGTAATAAAGGCACTCGTGTATCCCTCCCACTCTGCTGCTTCTCTATTCCTCCGTGATGTAACCTCGTCGACGAAATTGCGCGCTATCTGCGAAAAATTTTTTCAACGATGGATTAGTATTCTCAACGAGACTTTGCCTCTGACAAAGTGTAAATTTGTATACTCTGATGAGTACTTGAAGGATACTCGATTAATTTAAATGATTTCAATTTCTTAAAAGCGTAGATACGTTTCGCTCGTAAGAACACGAAGTTCTTTCAAGACGATCATAAATCAGATTCTGCGAACAGTTAACATCTTGAAATACGTGCTATATCTTGTTATATTTAAATTTCAAAGATCTAGTTAGTCCACAAAACGAATCATATAACATCGAACGAAGGACAGGACGTAATATCATTCAGTGTAGTATTTTATGAGATAGTGTCCTCCTATCTACGCAATCATCCAAGGTTCCCTGCAGAACGTGGTCAATCGACTAAACCGTGATTCTATTTTTCTTGTTCGAGATTTCGTAAAATTAACGACCTTCTTCCTGACTGTCCTTTAACGCATATCGCATGTCGGGCTATAAATCATTGCCGCAAATATCGGAATCCCTCCAATGAAGAATAACGGATGCAATTCCAATAATATAGTACCACTGTGATCTGTCACGTGCTGGAAGAATCCATATCCAATCGGAAGGCTCGTATTTACCCAGGGAAGACACAAGAGCACTTCCTTCCTGTCGTACTACGTAGTACGTAAATCGATACACTTACTTTTAGATAGCCTTCGGAGATATTGTTCCACACGGAGTCGTAAAGCAGCGTAGCCCGTAATCAGGGTCTATATATCTGGACATAATTCGCATAAATATTCAATGTGCGTCATAAAAATCCGTAACCCTCGATTCTTCGAATAAGATCGCAGTTGCGTCTATTTCCACATAGAAAGAAATGTGTGCAACAGGTCAGCCTAACTTATTACACTTGATGGATTTGCCGTTCCATTCGGAAGAAGCAAGTCCTTGTATTATGGATCTTTCGTATTATCGAATTCTCATATTATCATATCATCGAATTTTTTTTCAATAACCGCAAACCAATGCAAATACAAACTGCATTAAAGAGTACAGAAAAATGCACTTGATTATAAAGTCATAACGTACCTTATAATTACAAAGTTTTGCAAGGAAATAGATTTCAGCGAGCAAATTCACGCCGTACAATCCAATTTTCAAAGCTACCCTCAACTACATTGCAAATTAAAAACCGGCTATATAAACGAGAAGAGGACTACTCGAGGACGAGGCCTACGACGATCGTCGACAGCTGTAGAAGCATGAGCGAGAAAGGATGGGTGAAAGCGAGCGAGCCTGTTCAAGGATGGAAATTGAATTTCTCAGCTTCCACCTCGATCTTACCCCAATCCTTTCTGCTCCTATTTGCATCGCACGCTGTCCTGCCTTTTCCGTGCCGTGTACACAAAAGTGTTGGAACGTACAGAGCGACACGATGTCTCACGAAATACGAAATGGAGGAAGACAGACGAAGAAAGAACGAAAACGGGGGTTGAGATCTACGCAGGCGTTTGAAAGAAACACGAGGAACCGCCTTTAGTTTCTTTAAATATATACTCGGAATACGAATCAGCTCTATCGTACCCTTCCATTCGATGGTCCTTTTATTTCGCTCCATTTCGCGGAAGGGTCGCGCGAATATGTAAACGGTCGTTGGTTTCCTACGATTAAGGCAAACGGTGCATCGATCGATGAACAATCGTGCAATTGTAACGACTGGACTGCGAATTTTTAAAACATATATAAAATATTCAAAGTATAATGCTTTCTGTGATAACACTTGTGCTTATTTGCATTTTGTGGATCTTGGATCTTCGAATTTCTCGCAAAGGTATAAAGCATTGATTCCGTTCAAAGGGGGTTGTAACGATTTGTCGACAAAAGTACTATCGGCGTGTGGGAACGTGTAGAGTGGCCGTGAGGTATCGTAAAGTAATCGATAAGGGTAATAATGGATGTCTGTAGCTAAAGATTACGGTAAACCGCTTTGAATGATGTACACGCGCGTACCTGGTTTAGGGAGATTGATGAAGATGTAAATTGTTGGGGATAGGACACAAGCTGTGCATTCTACTCTGCGCCTGCTGCACGAAATGACGTGCTAATTTTACACTAACAAAGTTCAAGCCTCGACACGTTTCATGGACAACTAAACTTCTTTGCGTTTATTTTTGTAAAAATATTCAACTTATACTTTCTTCTTTTTTACATTAAAGTTAAAACTACAACCCCACATGTCTATAATGGTATTGGGCAATACCAGTATCTATATTAAAATGCTTCTATGAATCAAAAACTTTTTGCGTATTTTTTGTTTATTGGCTAATTCAGCTCGCTATCTTTTTAAAGACATTTTGTGTTATAACTAATTTTCATAGGATAACGGGTTTTTATACGTTTTGCGTAAATGAGGTAAGTGATAGACATACAGATAATATGGATTATTTGAATTTCCAGAACCATCGTTATTTATTGGCAAGATTATATGCATTGCATGTATGTTAAAGATTGTAGAAATATTTGTACTCGAAAGACGCGTCGTTTAATCAGCTTGCAAGCAGCTAGAGTAAAAATTCCAGTAAAAGAATAACGATAACAACTCCAACGATAATATTTGATGTTCATAAGCTGAAAATCGTTATTTGTCTCGGTCGTGTGAAACGAAGTAATTTATTCCCATTCTTTTTCTTGCTGACGCAAAACTTTTAGCATTAACAACCATTAGTTCAAAAATATGATCGATCTTCAACATTTTCGAAATACGAAGGATTAACGAATAAAGTAAAAGAGTTTAAAAGTAGGTGGAAATCTTAAAATCGTAAATTGCCAACTCGGTGATTTATCACCGAGCTTTCACTAAATCGGTAGCTATTCGACTTCTTCTCGAATCGAATTTTCCATTGGTATTTGGCGTATCGATAATCGTTAATTTAGCAACCGATAAAGAAATCGCGAAATTTCGGAGGGACGAAGGGGGAACGGCAACATATGGGTCCATACGTTTCTGTATCCCATGTTCCGACACTTCCTATGCGGAAGCGTAAAAAGTGGCCAGCGACGCCACGTGTTTCCGCGGTGTAATCTTTTTATGCCTCATCGCATCGGGTTGAATCACCGCGGACTAGCGGCATGCGTGTGCACCGCGTGCGTGAAACGAACACGTATTAACCTCGAGAGAGGAAGCTCACGAGCCCTAACTCGTGTCACGAGCTTACAGTTTTTTACGTTTTTGTATCAGTTCTCCCGGTCACGAGATATCGTCTTTCATTCAACTAAGCTCCTTTCATTCAGCTAAACCCGGCAATTTTTAGAAGCCTGTCCCACACGCATGATGCATCGTATTTTTATTACAGCCCCTGACATTAAACATCCTCTTTATTTGGCTAAAAATGAGTAACAACGGGCAATAATTAGAACACATATACATCGTTAATGAGATATTTTAAAAACCGTTAATTTTGAGATGTTTGCGGAAATTAAGTTTCAAAGTGAATGTCGTTTATTAGGATAGGAGTATTGTAATTAATCGATACAATTATAATAGATATTTGAGACCAAAGTCACAATTAATCGGTATTATTATAGCAATTTTGATATGAAAAATAAATTGTGTGATCTATAGAATTCGACGTTCAGAGATGACAACTTTCAATTAAAGTACAAATATGATTGTCGGTTTCGTTTTTCTTCTTCCCTTACCAATGTAAACTTACAAGGCCCCCTGTGCTATCTAAAGTCAATATTTAATTATAGAATATTTGTCATGTGAGTTCAGTAATGTTGAATTACAAGTCTCGTAAAAAGAATACACCCTAAGCTTAATCCATACCTGCTATACCTGATATAACGACCTACGTAAAGGACTGTCCATTATTTCTAATCAGCAATCATGAAACATGCAAATCAGCTTATTTACACATCCAAGAATAAACCAGTCAAGTGAATAAATTCTATTACGCATCTGTATTATGTATCTTTATATTACGTAAGTATCAGTTCTTGTCGTCTCAAACCTGATCTTAATTACGTATGAATATATAGGCAACGAGTTTCCAAAATCGACATATTCGTAAACGAGATCTCGAATCTGTGTTCTATAATCGTTTATTACTTTAAATTTACCATTGATATTAGCCAGATCGTTTAACAAATGAACTAGCAGAACTTTCAAGAAGATATCCTCCAGCGATTCCTCGAAGGTAAACCCCAAGTGAACAAATTTTTATTCCACTCTTGCGATTTCAAACTTTATATCGCACTATTCGTTTCTTCTCTTCCTTGTATCAAACTTTCTACAGCACCCTGTATATACCGATATTCCTTTGAACTTACTCTACGGAATACCTAACTAATTTTATGCATTTACCCGCTTAAACGAAGTTTCCTCAATCAGACAGCATTACGAACTTTCTTTTTTGCTTCGCCCGATTACCCGCATAGCACGTATTTCGAAGATAATCACTGTTTTGCAACTTAAGATCTTCGAATACTTGAATTACCACGTTCCTTCCGTGGATAACACCAATTTATCAATGGACGTCCCTAATTCCCCAATGAATAGCAACGAAGCAAAGCTGAACGAAAGCTATCAGAATCGCGCTGCAACTGTGTAATCGGCAGTAACAACACACCATTAACGAATCGAAAGGAACGGCTCGATCGACAGGCCACGAGCTGTTCGTCGATTAAATTGCAGGCCCGACAAATGGCGGAACGTTTCGGGATCATTAGACAAACGTTCGGGGACGTTATTAATGTCGATGTCGGTACGTCGTGGAATGAATCGTCCATCTCGTTCATCCGGAATTGTCCCTCCTCGTTTTTCCTCCGTGAA
>NT_176667.1:1892862-1974525 GCF_000188095.3 Bombus impatiens | reverse complement strand
GACCGAGCCACGCTCCAATTTCACTGTTACACGATTCCGCGATCTGCATTCACCGCCGCCGATGAATCTTCCTCTAACGAAACTTGGTGTACGTTGCTACGCTATTACCAAGTATTAAGACATTGCTCGTTACAAATGCATAGCGAGATATCTGGCATTCCGCGTTCTCTCGTGAAAGGACGTTAATAAGGGATATCAAATTTTATACAGGTAGCTACACTATCGACCAAAAGTTTGAAATCATTGCGTGTTTCGTAGTACCTAGAAATTTAACATTTGGAATTCATACGTATGTTCTAAAGAATTTAAGAATTTAAGATAAAGATAGCTCGGCATTGCTTAATCTTCGAATACTTTTTGTTCAGAAATGTCTCCAAGTAGATAAAATTGTTATGAATAATTTTATTTATTATTACGATGGGCGGTATTCCAAATATTTAGAAGTTCATAGCAACGAATAAAACAAAAAAAAAAAACAAAAACCGTCAGCACTAGGTTACTCAAATATGTATATCATATAAAACATTTAACATCCAATATTGTACGAAAGTTCGCATCAAAAACAACACGATAATTACTGCGACATAAAATTTCTCTATCCCCAAAATACCATTACCCCAACACCAATTTGAAATAGTATGCGCGTAGCCACAGTAAAATACACATTGCATTTCGCAAATGATTCTGTGCCCATTAATCAATCATTTGTGTTACCACGTCTCGAAATGTTGCAATTGACGAATTTCTAGTATAATCAAGCTCAATCGAGTCGTAGATTTAATTGCGCCCATAACTGCGACTTTTCGATAGCCCTCGTTATTGCTTGTTCCCCATCCCCCTTTCTCCCTTTTTCACTTGGTGAAAAGAAAGCGCTCGTTAAAGCACCGTGGAACGCTGCAGGAGTATGGATCTCGTAGTTGAAAGAGAATTTCAAGGGAAAAAAAGAGGGCTGTTCTCGAGACCTTGCGAAGTGATACTGAAAGAGAGGCGTGCCTCTGAAACGAGGCGTCGAAATGGATGGCGCGTCGTTTCCCGCGGGATTAAGTTCGTGTCCTACTCCAGGATTCGGGTGGAAATCTTAACAGAGAGGTACCGGTCTCGCGAAAAATTTTCCCCCGAGAATATTAAAGCTTACCGCGCATTTATTCGCAGATGTCGTCGAAAATGTCTTCATCGCAGCTGGAGCTGCCCGCGTACGCTACACGCACTCGAATGAGAAACAGAATAAAAATTTAACCGAAAGATCTGGAAAACAGGGAATCCTACTACTTTGATCGTAGCCACTTTTACGTGCGTATGATATATTTGGAAATAAAACAAGTACATTGGTTGCATAATAACAATTCGAATATTGGACACAGGTTGAAAATCCAACGAAAAATAAAGAATTACAAAAAAGAATTTCATAATAATTCATTAAGAATACACATGTAAGTTTTCATAATATAGGAACAAGTAGGTATTGCATGAAAATTATTCGTCAGTATACAGACAAGTTCCTCAAAATGCTTACTTCCCTATCTTCACATCCATAATTTCGTCGTTAAAGATAATTATATTGAAACTGTTATTTATCCCTGAAAATAAAAAATTCATCGATATAACTATAATGTACCTACGAGAACGTCACGACACAATTCCCTCCCTCATTCCTCGTCACGCGTTCTTATATAATCTTATCTGAATATATGCCACATTCCATCAATATTCGTGTTTATCTGTACGATTGTTTCGAGTCTATCAAAAATAACCAATCAGACAGGCAATCCTTTAATACTACCCTTGCCATCCACTATTCTTAAAATGCTATACTTCCAATACTATTCTTTTAATTAAATCTTCCATGAAATATAACAATATTTGGATTTTACAGGCACTTTCAATGGAACAGCATTTCTGCGAAAAATACGCGCAACACGTTGATCTCGATACAAGGAGAATCAAATAAAATTGCTAGGGTTAATTCCACTACAATTTCAAAGGTGCTTTCCCACGACGTTTTCCGATAATCAGATAGCTGACGCGAGTTCCGCTCTCCCGAAGCTACGTGACCCACCAACGGGTATCTGTCGGGGTGTTTCTGAAGAGATTCATGAATTATGTAGATATATCAGCGTGTGGGAGGAGTTTCTACACGCTGCCTATACGATCAACCGGCAAACGCTTCTGAACTGTCGGCAGAATGTTGTTTACCGGCTATGGATTTGATGGATGAATCTACATCGTTCGATAAGAGGTGACACTCTATCCACTTTATCAAATCGGCATAGTCATCGTGTCATCGTCACCAACGTAATTCAGCGGGCTTTCCGTATTATTTGCGATTGGATCGCGTATTTGCGTACGCTCGCCTTTGAGAAGCCCATTAAGATCGATCGAATTTTCTGACAATCACCTTCGATGCATCGAATGGCAAGATTACGATTTGTACCGGCGAGATTTTCCCGTACGCTCTATAGTTCCGTTTCATTTAAATTCTTGACTTTAGAATGTAATTTTTACTGTTATTAGAACTTCTGGATTTTTTATTGCAAACCCTGTTTAGGGATTTTGTTCTTAAATAAATTTTTCAATAAGATTTTTTAAATTATTAGAATTTTTTAATAAGTTTTTAAATGAATTCGTTTGAATCAAATAATTTAGAAAAGAATTGATATCAACATTTACGGTATATACGATAGCTTGAGATTTCTAAGATGATTTCTGTCGAATAACAGTTTTTGAAATATTTTGTAGCATGCGTTTGAAATGTAAATTCATCAGCTGAACCGTCAATGGGTAATGAATTCGAGAACGAGAGTAAGCCAAGCAAATGCTACACCACGAACGCTTTAATTACAAATTATACCTTCCGAAAGCGCGTATTTTGCCGTTTGGCAAACGTTTTCAAACATTGCGCCAACATAAATGGTTTCTATTCGTGGGATTGATAAATTCACAGAGCGAAACAAATGCAAAGTTTCGATAAATGGCGAAATATCCATTGAACAGTAGGATTAACCGGTATAAATGATGGGCGACTAATATACGGCTCGTTTGTTCCATTTCAAAGTAAACCATGGAATATTGCGTTCATTATGATTATCATTGTCATGGCTTTAACGTGATACGTGTAATTTGTAATTCTATCGGTGAAAATCATTCGTATTTTGCAATTATAAATGTGTAGCCATGAAAATCGGGGGTAAAATATCCAGAATAAAATAGTAAGTACAGCGCAAATATAGAAACTTTCTGTGAATATGTAATATGTGTATGCTATAGAAAACATTGTTACATCTTATTAATGCTGCAATGAAACGCGACTATCATTCTTCTATTGATAAAATTTGAAACGAATCTGAAAATGTACGCAGTATGCAATGACTATATGTAAATATACTACACGTTGAACTGTGAAAGTAGATATTATCGTCGAGTAGAAATTAGGTTGAAAAACTCGTACGATCGGTGCCTCTAAATTACGGAGCTCCACTTCGCTCTATTTTTTGACATTTCTGTCACGAGATTTCCCGCAGGATATTGGGCTTGGATAGATTTAGCAATATGCTAGATCCTACGAAGGCATCTTGACTACAGAAAAATCCAATATCCTGCTTGTCGACGATCGGCAACGATTTGGAAACGAAGACGGAAATAACCGGCGTCTCTAAGTTAAGAGATAAAAGGAAGTAAAGTCGGAGAAGAATTCTGTCTAAATTTCTACAAACAAGCAAGTTTAATCCTTCGACACGTTGATACGAACATCTGCCAGACAAGACGAAGCAACGTGGCTGTTTCTTATTAACGTTCTTAGTAATTTAAGTCTTCAATATCTAATGCTTCAAGAACTGAATGTTTTTAGAAAAATTTTTCTGTCAATTTTAATAATAATAAGTAAATAATAGAAAGTAATGAACTGCAGATATCGGTGCAAAACATATCTTTAATTAATCATATATCATATTTTTATTAATCTAATTAGACAGATGGAACCTGTGCAAAATAATTTTACTTATAAAAAATTGCAAGCGAATAGAAATCTATAGTTTAATAACAAATAGCAATTTTAGTCGAAAAAGATAGTATACTATGTTACTATTTTGCAGTGGTAGTATACACAATAATTTTGGAAAAAGCACTTTATCTACCACGATCTTCCTAGATTTACTGTATACTCAATATAGAACTACATTTTTTAATTTCGATTGTAACAGGTACTCTCGTTGCCTGTAAATAAAGAGAGCAAGAGAGAGAGAGATCTATCAACTACAGTCAATGCAAAGCGATATCGGCAAAAGTTTCAACAAATACGAACCACTTTGATTTAATTAAACCGCTAGACGAAATGAAAAACACGCGACAGATGATGGACCTAACGGAACATGGAATCGAAAACATTTCAGCAATGTGAACAAGAATAATGAACAGTAAAATAAGAACATTTACAAACACGTGTATGCCTTAATTCCTTCAAACATTAAATTATAGAGTCCAGGTGAGAAATGACATAAACAAATGTTGCGTTGACGTAACGATGACTCCTAACGAATTAATATAGCCACGGTAATTCCCACGAAAAATACCAAAAAATGAGTGTCACCAGATAAGAGTCGAACAATTAAACGCAACAAATGACACGTCGATAAGAAAACCATGCTAGATTCGCGTATAAAGATTCGACGAAATGGCGGGAATCGCTAAACTCTCGTCTGTTCTCGTATCGATCTCAGTTCCGTCCCTGCTCTTCTCTTCTCTTCCCTGCTCTTTTGTGCGAGCTCTCTTCGCTCGGCAAGCCCTCGAGGAGTCTTGGCAGCGAGCAAACGTTTTCCGCGATTTTCCAAGCTTGGTGTGACGTCACATCCGGTAGCTAGGACGTTCACCGAAAACAACATCGCGTGTTTAGAAAAGTATCAGCATGTTTATAGAAATTGAAATCACTCGGTTTCAGAGGAGAGAACAGAATTACGTTACACTTCCAGAACGGAATGATTGCATCCGGTATAATGTTTTCAATTACGTTACTCTTTTTATCGAATGTACACAGCGATGGGATTTTTTTAACAGTGATAAAACCAAGAAATTGTTCTAATCGATTTTTCGATTGTAAAATAATTTACTAATCGAAAGCAACTACTAATAATATAATTATTGTTATACATGTTGCATAATAAGGCGCAAAAACCTATGTGAAAGCTTTTGCATATCATTATATTAGGTTGCATTAGGTTACTTCTCTCTTTTACGATTTTATGACGTTTCGACAAATATATCACTTATTAATACCGGTAATTTGTAACTTGTGACTTGTAAATTCTTACTAATAATGTTACTTGTTGTGCAAGGTAGCTCTGGTATTTTAAAACAGATATTTTTCCTTTGGATTTCATTTACAGAGAAGTTATCGTACACTTTAAAAGTCATAAAAGAGATTTATACAGTTTATTAAAAATTAATAACAAATTTAACTTCAACTGCTTAAAAAAAAAAACGAATTTATTTGAACGAGTTAGTTTATTTTATATTTTAACGAAAACAACGTCATCCTTTATTCGAAAATGTAGAGCACGTCAAGCGCGTTACGATATTTTTAACCATTTTACGATCATAACAAATTAATTAGCAGCATCGATCACGTGCAGAGCTTTTAATCAACCATGATGATTAATTGTTTCCAGGTTATTGCCAGGTATTGGACCGAAACGTACCAGTTTCACGTATGATCATCCAAATATTAGAAATTCAAAATGAATTTGCGAAATCGTAAATAACGTGGCAATCTGTCGCTTCGATACAAATAATTCATACACAGCTTGCAATGGATTGTTCGATCATTTTACAAAGACTATCAAATATTCACATAATTGATCTAACTATAATCTAACATATTTGTAAAACTGTTTTACTTACTCAGAGAATAAGTTTAAGAAATAAGTTTAAGTTAAGTTTAAGAAATAACATCACTGATATCATTTTTCTTAATACATAAGTAAAAAAATGGCTGTTTTTTTAGAATTTGAAACTTCAGAAAACTTCTTTCATCTCTCTGTACCGAAAAAATATTCTAAAAACAAAAGAAGATATATTCTCCGTCACTAAAGCGTACATCATCCTCGAATCATTTTTCATAAAATCACACCAACTGTTTATCATTACACACGATATTCTCCTTGGGAAAGTCAACACCCACCATAGACGATACGAAAGATACAATCTAGAATGTCCTGCCGCAACCAACCACAGGGATAATCGATCGCGGAGATGAGTCATCTCTCCTGCGGAAATTTTCGAAGGGATGCAGTTGATGTGGGTTGGCGAAGGAACGAAGATAGCAGGGAAGAACAAGAGAGGAGGGAAGAGGGAAGAGGGAGGAGAACGAGTGACGTGGAACACCCTAAAGTTGATTCCAGAGAAGTTACGATACGCCCCGTTCTAAGGACACGTTTCCCACCTTGTTAGCGATTAACCCACCACCTCGTTGTCTTTGCCTCGTTGTCGTCCCCTGTTCTATCGATATTGAAACATTTAGAAATAAACATAAACGTCTTGCCCCCTCAAAGGATAACTTTAAAAGAGAGTCAGTCAGTGAGTAAAATTTCCATAAATATATTATGTACGTCATACATAACTATCTTGAAATTCCATTAGTACTACGTATAATAAGCATCTTCGAGTGGAGACATTGATCGATAGGGAGCGAGAGGAAAGTTAAAATAGATACACAAGATAGCGAAAACGTGAATGCAGATGCCTCGACAATCATTTCCGGAAACAGGCAGAGGTTGTAGTCAGGCCAGCCGGAAGGCACCTTCGAGTGCTCTCGCCCGTTCCTCCGGCACATTTTCATTCCTCTGCCATTAGCCGCCGCTTACTATTCGTTTTCGACCCAATTATCAATCCCTTCCACGGCCTCGGCCGGCCGTGCAAGTCGATGGATATCCAACTTCCTCGGCTGAGCGAGGTTCGAGTGTTTCCTCGATTTCCCGTAAATGAAGCTATACAGAGACGCAGATAATACTCGCTACCCGTCCTACGCGGCCTCCATTAACCAGAGAGTTCCAACATTCCGCGATTATGCGCGCCAGTCCGGCCAGAAATTAACAATTTATTTCCAGCTCGTAAATTGAGCTGTCCCGGCAATAACGAGCATTTCTGAATCGCGCTCATATGGCGTTTCATTTTATTGGATTTACTACGCGAACACGAAGCTCACGTGCAACGGCTGGCTTGTGCTCACGTGCAATGGCTCTGACACCATGTAACGCGCGTTGTACGATACTTAAGTGGGTAGATACTTAACGCATGTCCCATCTGCATATCTCGATCTATCATTTCGCGAATTTTATTACCGCATCGCATCGGAGAGATTCGACTCGTGTTTCGACGATTGTTGCGAGTTCAATGCGCTCCTCTCGTGTATAGGCATACACAAGGGCGCATTCTTCCTTGCAAGTACGATGAATCCACCGTGACTAGGCAACCGGCAGGATCTTGTTTTATGTTGTTTTTGGTAATTACGCTTGGAATAGGATTACGTTAGACGAAGCTCGTGCATGATTCATCAAATAAATGATTTCAATTTCGCGTTAGCAGCGAACGAAATAATCTAAGTGTACGTATCTCAAAGTGCATTTCGAATTAATTCGGGATGAATGGTAAGTCTCGCCGACGCTCCAATTTCTGAAGTGTGGTAATTTAATTTCCATTTCTGTCTTCATTAAAAAGTATCCGTTATATCATTCAATTTATTACTCTCTTTTAGATTCACATTTTTTGTTCAATTTTGCGAAACTTTTAATCATTACATTTTCTGTAATGTTTCCTGCTTCGGAAAATTGTCTACGTTTTAAATTTCCAACGATAAGTCTGAAGAATGGTTATAGCAGAGTTACGGTTTAATTCAATAACCTAGTCCTATATATCGATTCTTGGTACCTATTATCAAATTTCAATCATGAATTTATTCAAAAATGACGATATTATTCCAAACCGTTCGTTCCGTATTCTTCGTCTGTCAAAGTTCATTTCGACACTGTCGACTGATCAAAATATCTTCAAACACGAAGCAACATACTTTTGCAAACACCGAGAATGGTAACTAGAGAACCTTTTGAAGTCTATTGAACGCTAAGAAAGGCAAAGATTTGGCCATATGAAACGGGAAGCTTTGACACGAACGTTCAACTTGTAACCGATGAACAAGCACAGATTGGTCCTTTTGCATGAAGCGCGACCATCGTCGTCTAACGGCTTTTGTAGATGCACTCACAATGCACGTCGGTTCTCCCCACACACCGCTTTCCTTCAGACGGTTTACATACGAGCATAGATATTACTCTATAGTATCTAGGTTGGTTCGGCATTGTCGCGTATGTGCACCATGGTACAATAACTTCAGCGAACAGGAACAGAAACGTGCTCCAGAAACGGAGATAGCGTCTTCGCCGCGAGAACGGAAGACGCGCTGAGTCGAAAACGAACTTGGATTGAAACTACGCGATAACGATCGTCTTCTTTGTGTAGATACTGCCACGTGCTTCCACAGCTTTTGTCGTCGCATGGATCCATTTATTTCGAAATGAATAACAGATTTTTCGATGATATCTTACTGAAGTTAATTATAGATATAGAAGAAACTTTATTTATTTTTATTAAATTACATACTCGAGAGAATTTAGATGCAACGAAGACACAGAAACGTATAATCAATGACGAATAACGAGTGTATCAAAAATTCAACACAATAAAAAAGAAGGTTGGTCGCGTAGAAAGCGATATCTATTTCGTTAAAGAGTTTCTCGTTTACGATGATTATCGAAAAACCACTTTATTAAATACAAGATCAAACGAACATTATTACGTTTGAAGGAAAAGAAGAATTTAAACGAAGAGCGGCATTTGTGCCAGATAAGCCCAATTGACTCATAAATTTTATTAGTCAGTCAGTGATACTCCTTTGAGCTATACAGCACGAATTAAACAACGTTTTATGACTTGGATGAGATTAAATTGACATCGTATGTTCCATTCCGTACTGCGGTCGTGCTATCACTAATACAAATAAGAAAGAAACCTTTCAAATAGAACTTACGGAACACCTTCCAATCGGCCACAACTTTAATATCTAAAATGTTATTACGAAAATAATCTGGAAGGAAAATATCGACTGAATCCGAAATAAATTGAACTAAATTTTATACGTGACTATTTCATCCTTTCGGTTCGTTAACCTCGTTATCCTGCCTCTATTTTGGTTTGATAAATGTGTTAAATTAAATTAATTATCTACATCAAATTTCTATTAGATTGTCTTAAATTTTTAACGATATAGCGCATAAGATACGTTTACATTTTTCCTAGAAACCTTCTCGCTCGTTTAATTGGTAACATTTTGCAGCAATCTTCCATCGCGGGCTATACATAGTCCTGGCCATCGAATTTTATTACATCGAGATATGCAAGATTCATTTCTTAACCGCGATATGTCATGTTCGTACATGACAGATAAACGAGTCTTGAAAAATTAACCTCCGCTTTTTATAACTTCTTCGATTCTGATTCATATTATAACCCAATTACAACTGGATGATCAGGGAATGTATATTACCGTCATATTTCACCAAACAAATTGCAAGCAAAAGCAGCACGCGTTTTCTTGGAAGCAACGCGCGTGTCTCGGAAGATTCAAGAGTGATCGTTAGAAAAACCTGATCGCAGGTGAGCATATTCACGAGCCACCTGAAAAAAGGAGGATCTCTCGAGCGAAAAAGAAGATATATGCACAGTAATCCGACCGCAACACGTTCTCTTTGTTGCCGATCTCGTGTCGAATGGCTGCTGCCTCTCCATTCTGCCAGCCTGTACACTTTCATTTTTTTCTTTTTCCTTCCCTTTTGTACCTGGCTGCACTCCAGAAACATTGTGAGGGCCAAGTATGGCGCCCTCTCCGAGAAGGACGAAAGAATCGCTTTCCATTATATATAGAAACGAGAATGTGTGCTACGTTCCATCAGTAGGTAAAGGTAGCTTCACACAGGAACACGGAGAACGGCACACGTACTCCTCGTTCTACCTCGACCTAGCGCACCCAGGAAGTGTTTTTATCCGATCCTCGTGTATCTCCGACTCGATGATTCCTCGGTGAAGTCGGAAACGCCGACTTATCTCGCTTTTATCGCCAGCGAACAAACAGCCCGCGCGATGGAGTCTTATAATACATCGTGCGCTACACGTTCTTCGACGATCAGGTAAGTTTACTGGATATCTCGACGCGGTTGACGGCAGCATCGAGAAGCATCACGAACCACGATCTTCAACTGCGTCTGTGTCTGTGTATCTAGATGCTGCGAAAACCACTGAACGGGATAAACAATCCGTCGAAACGAGGACACCAAGTTTCGAAGCGGATCAAAAAGCGTTCGGGAGAAAAAGAGATTCTTCGTTGGCTGTGAAAGGAACGTTTTTACCAGCCCTCGAACGAGGCCGCTGGACTTAATAGGTTAACAGCAGATTTCTTATTTGTCCCCTGCTCTCAGAATCATCTGATCGAACCGAATTGTTATCGCGATCGAGCGAGAAAATCTCCTTTCGAAGTGTAGGTTTAGTGCAAAATACGCTTTCGTTTGAGAGTGAATTTTATCGCGAATGAAATATTCGATGTGAAATATTCGATGTGAAATATCGGAAGAGGGAAAGAAATGCATTGGAAAGCTAGCGAATTCCAGGTTACCGGTAGTTCAACTGAAGAAATACAGAAAACGAGCAACGAAAATGACGATTACCCAGTGAGCTACAAATCAAGCTGAGAAGCGATAATACGATCGCCGAGCAACGAAGAACCGGATCGAAAGCGATAGAGAGCAACGAGGTGCGACGATTACGCGTAAAGTCAGCTACTTTATTAATCCGTTGGTATGACCGTGCATATCTAGGAGACAAACAAGAGGAGCAGAATCAGAATAAAATGGATTTATCCGAATCTTTTGTTCAACCATAGGCAAATCATACATATTTATGAACGTTCTCAAATAATTTTTATATTATTCTTCGCCTTCTAGGAATTTAAGAACGCAGCTATATCAAAACAACTCCTGGCTATTCGCTTCCTCCCACAAATTGGGTGTTTCTTTCTAGCATTACTTGCTGAAACTCTTAAAAATTCATTCGCGATTTTCTTCGTTATTACACGTATTATAGTAAATGCAATTTCCTCCAAAATCAATCCAGGTATTTTTTATTATCTTTCCGAAATATGATTACCTGAAATCAAACGAATTCAAATCGGCTATCTTGACTTGACATGCGCGAACACAAACTCAAACTCAAGTCATCCGAATTCTACCAACTCTGAAGGTTACTCTAAAATAACAGAAACGAGGAAACTAAAGAATAGATACATCGATGAAAATCACGTCAGTGTTATCATCCCACTTCCTTGCCCGATCTAATGCAAGATCAGCCGTCGTATAGCCGAGTAAACTGGTTCGATCGCTCGATTCGAAACCAGTTTCCGATGGGCCGGGGCGATCCATCTTGTTCACCTGCACGCAGACACGGGTCCACGCTCGTATAGACACGCTCGTTAGCACGTGCGTGTATACACGATATCCCAGATTCGAGATCCGATTATTCTGCCATAAGGAGGAAAGAGCCAGACGAGATCGCGTAGTAGTTTAAACCAGTAGTTCGCCGGATCGTTTGCTTCGTGTACGCGTGTACGACGCCAGACAGTCGGTCGACGAGAGGAAAACACGGCGAGTACACGTCGAGGAAATCGAGGATGCGCCTGCTTAAATCGAGACGATCATTTCTCGCACGCTGCCTCGCTATTTCCGTCGGACGATTATTTCTCGTGCGGCTTAACCTCGCCGATATGGTAATCGTTGGTTAGTACGAAGAAGAAAAGAATTATGGAATTGTTCGTGGTTTGTCTAATGAAACAAAATAATAGGAAATAGGGGGAAAATGCGGTTTGCGGAGGAGCATTTTGTGCGAATTGTATTGTGAGTGATAATATCGACATTATGTAGTTAGGTAGATTTATCGTGGAATATTTTGCAAGTGAATATTTGCTCAGGAATGTTTCGATACTGCGTGGGTGGAATGTGTTATTCGTAAACGATATTGATATAGTTGGAACCGTCTGTTTAATTATTATCTTTATCAGCTACGGATTTCAACACCGCGAGTAATTTTATGTTTCCTTCTCGAGAACCTTGGAAGGAAATTATCGGAGATAGAGTTTGCAAAAGTTGGTTAAAGCCAGTGTAATTGAATAAAGATTTGTATCGTTTGATATGAATTATTTCTTATTCTAATTCTAGTGATGTCATGGAGATCATTTACGATGGAATTACGACGAATGTCGGAATTATACCTACCAAATGTACATTATATCTATACATATGCATAATGTAACGTATGCTACAAAACTGAACAGCAGCATTTTGCTGCTATAAGGAAACGCATAAAATTTACATAATAATCACCGCGTTAATTAAATATATTGGCTCGATCATCGAACACAATTATCGATTAACAAATTGATAAATTAATCATTTTAAATTGTCAAAATTTGCATAAGAGTTGGAACTGATATTTCTAAATCCTCCTTCCATTCATTCACTAATCTTACGTTAAATATCATTTTCATCGATATTTTTTTTACTGTATCCGAGTTCTCCAACGGTGAAACTAATCTCTACGTAGGGGATTTCCGTAAAAAAATTGAAGAACAATGCCCAACGGTAAACAATCTCAGTGGTATCTAGAAAGGTAGATGATAGGAGTAGGCGTGCAGTTACGCTCGATACCTCACCACGTGTATTACGTACAATCTGCGGATGCTGAAAAGAATCACGACTACCGTTTCTTCCTTACGCGTAGGAGTTACGATATCCTCTTTCGCGTGTGCCTGGGGAAAAGAGAATGGCGGCACCGGTGGTCCTTGACAATGAACTGGTTTTCGAGTTTTGGCGTCGAACCAGTTGAACGACAGAAATAATAAAGAAAATGCCAGGCGTGCGACAGCCTATCGATTGAGTAAATAGCCACGCATATTATTTGACAATGTTCAATGAGAAGGTGAATTAAGTATGGCAGGCGTAACAATATGTAGCATGCGTATTACAATATAAAGAGAATTAAGCTAGACTATATTTTCAAGATTTTATTTCAAACTTATTTTAAACAAACATTATGTCTAACTTTTGGACAGGTGTGTACGTGATATCAAGTAAAATTGAGATAGGATAATATGCGTAAGATAATACGTTATCTACTATAAAATTAACATGAGAGAGTCATAAGTTACAGTTCTGATATTTGGCGAGATTGATAAAAAAGATAGTAATAAAATATAGTCCAAGTAATTGGTATCTAGTAATTTTCTATCTTATATTTTTTATCTAATTCGGGAGAAATCGTGTTCATATTTCGAACAGGGTATTCCAGAAAATTTCTGCCAAGATAAATCTTAGGGATTCCGTAGATAAAATCGTATTCTATCTCGGCAGATAATTCTCTTACGTACGAAGGATTTATATCTGGTAATTTGGAAGAATCGCTAGGTCGTGTCTGTGACTCATAGATAGTTCGCGCTCCAGCTCGACAAATCGTACTTTTCGCGTCACCGTCCGTTATTTCTTTGCAGTTCTATCTCTATTTTTATTTTATCTTTTGTCGAATCAATTACGAAACAAAATTACTAAAACTATGATATGTTTCTCTAAATATCTAAAATCTTAAACAAAATTCTAAAGCATAAAATGTGTAGAAAAATGTCTAATTTCTTTCAATTTTCATTTGATGATACTTTTGGAGTGCCTATGACGATTAAGGCAACTCCACTCTGCAGAAATTCGTGTACATCAACAAAAACCAACTCAAGATCAAATGACTTTTGTACTATAAATTCATAGTGGTAGCAATAAACTTTGGCAATATTGACTATGAACAACCCCTTCAATTTCAGAATTTTACGTCGACGCATATCGCGTATTTAAAAAGAATTTAGAAAGAAGATCTTTTTATCGTCCGCACCGATGAAGAGAAAAGGACAGAAGAATTTATGTTCTGTAAACAATGTTGAATCATTTTGGGAAAACAAATACACGTTACATTCGATGAACGGTGAATAAAAAGGTATCGACCTCGAGATAATGCTGCGTCTTTCATTTATCAGGGATCGTGGATATGGAACTTTGCCACGTATAGCGAAAATAAACTTTTGCAGGAGATCAAGCGGCCTCGATGCAGCCATTGTTTAATTCGTGTTTAATTCAACGGCATAAACTGTCAAACGCAAACATTTGGAGAAGTAAATTCAGTTTCGATTGTACACGACACCTTTATAATCCTTTAATTTGATCAAAAGCTGCGAATAATAATACGATACGGCAATTTTATTTCACCGACAATTGAAAACTCCAACATAGAAATCACATAGTTATCGAAAAAGTTACATTGAACAGGACGCAATAAATGACAACAAATACTTTAAATAAATAAATACATAAGTATATTTGAAACATTCATTCCTGTTACACGATGAAGGAATTAACGTAGTAATTTTCTTTCACTCTTTTTTCAATTCAGTAATTACCTTTCATAATTCAAACTCAACTATTAATAATCCGATTCGTAAAGCAAACATAATCGCTAGATCATTATTGTTAACACACTGTTGGCAAACCATAAATATATTTGTGCTTGTTCACATATCGATTTACACAATTATCAAGGTATAAAATTACAGAAATTATCATAATAATATTATTCGCTACATCGACCAGCGTTGAATATTATTGGCTAATATTTGCTGGATAAATTATGTACAAAAGTGCAAAAGTAAAATAATTCCATCGGGTTAAAATAATCCTAAAATTCAGTATCTTTCCAATAATTGTCATCAATACCATAAACAGTCATCGACGGACTTTTAGTTACGTAAAAGCACGCGTAATGTTTTATCTTTTTTTTCGCGGCGAGTCTCTCCTATGGCATCGCAAATAAAAGCACGCGAATTCCCCGGGGCTCCCGGGATGCCTATTTTTAATGGGGAACCGTATTTAGACACCTGTCAGGGAATTCTGTGTGGAATGCCGGAGCGGAGGTGCACGCGGTTCAGGAAACACGGGTGCAGAGGCGAGAAGTAGAATATACGAGCGAGAAGAGGGAGAAATGTGCGAAGAAGACGCGACGCATTACATAATAGTTGGCAGTTGGCATAGTTCTCGAGCACGGTCGCTTATTCACGCATGGAACTCGCACGAGAGTCACTAGGCGACAAGGCTAAGGGCGCGTTCACACGCTGCCGGTATGGCGAGCAAAATGAATTTCTGCACGAAGGATCTTTAACCGCCAGAACCACGATATCGATATAATACCACGCTTGGAATTACACGGCGATAAAATAAATTAACTCTCGGCTTTAAACTAAAAATATAATAGAAAATATGACGTCGTATATAAAAATGTGATATTTAAAACTTGTTATCCAGTCCAAAGACACAAAGCGTTTAGAAATAGATGACGAATCCACGAAATTTTCATGAAAAACTCGTTTCTAAAACGTGATTTCTAAAATATGGTTGTGTCAAATATGATGCCGATACTTTCGAGAGAGCGATCAATATTTTTGATATAAATATCTTTCAGCAAAATATTATAGCCGAATTTAATAATAATAATAAAAAAAGACAGTTTTGATAACATGTATGTAATTCGTTGACGACTGGATTTTAAAATTGCTCTCATGTGAGATGAAAAATGTGACTTATCGTGTTTTTCGCTTGTGGTTTTCAAATAATATTTCTAGAGGAGAGCATAAAATATCCTCTGTGTGGTATAAAACGTAAATTGTTTTGCATAAATTGCATGTGCTTTTTCTATGGTTATTACGCTCGTATGAAATACGTAGTTGTGTTAAAGTAACGATATTGCGTACGTGCTTGGCATAGTGGTATGATGCATCTAGTGCAGTAATTTCCTTTCTCAATATCTGAATGTTATGACACTCTTATGAAACTTTTAAATTATAAAATATTTTATTCTTTATTTAAAACATTACATAGTTTTAGAGTAGAAATAATTTCAATTCAAGCATTTTGATATGACGTGATTCGATCATTAACAGTAATGTTATTACCGAAGTTATATGGCTTTGCATATCGATGTATATACATTGCGATACAAGTTAATTAATAAAATAAACAAGTAAAAGGAAGATTACTTTATGTAATCTGTTTTACATAATCTGTTTTATATAATCTATTCATTATTGCAGAACTTCCGCGACTTTATTCATCGATACCCGTCATCGATATCATATATTATTTACGTTAATACGTTTTCGAATAAAAGAACAAAACGGTGATTGCTATTCATCGTTTCTGATAAACATAAAAGATACGTTTCGAAGTAGAAGTCAAACGCATTTCATTATTAATTACTTAGTCCGCTGTAAACTCTATTCCACGAACACTACGATAACGTCAATGCAACTTATCCAGCTATCGATATCCCATTTGCCTGAACATTCTGAGCTTAACTGGCAATCTTCTCGCTTCTGCTATTAAAATGACTGGAGCACGCACTGAAAGGTCATTTATATGGACGATGCTTTAACATGAGCCGTCGGCAATACATGTGAGACGCGTTACACGCGAATACTCGCTGCAAACCGCACAGGGACAAACGAACGGACGTTAGATGAAAGGAGCGTGTGCATTTAGACGCGTGGGATCTGTCTGAGACTGCACCTTCGATACCGCGTGAGGATACACGAGTGTAATCAATTCTACGAGAGAAATGTACACCATGATTCATAAGTATTATATTTGGACATTTCCACGTTATTGCAATTAAATGAAATACTTATATGCATGCATATTGCGTGTTTTATATAAAACATCTTGGAATATCATTAGCGATGTAATGAGACACGATTACGAGGGTTATATTGGTTAAATTTGAAATCAATCAGAGGATATCTATCGTATATCCATATTGGGTTGTTTAAAAGGTCCATAGCTTCTTTATTATGAATTTTTATCAAATAATGTAACATTCGAACACAGATACTAATTTTAATGGGATATTAAATAGATTTAAGAAGAAACATAAAAAATTCAGTAATGAAACACAGGATTTTTCCATAAGAAATAAGCACGGAATTAGAACGATGCAGGCAATGCGTTCTTTGTTTTAGTTTAAATCTGATTCGACTTATGGCGAAAAGTACAGAATTAAGGGCAGAGAAACGTCGTATTGTAACTTTAAAAGTATCAACATTTTGATCGAACTGCACGTAGTGTCAAAATGCTTATAAACGATAGCGAATATACGACCACGAAGCACAACCTCGTTTCTTTCACCCAGTTTTCGCGATTTCAAACCTGATTCCTGACTCGAGCCTATCGAACGATATCGTTCGAGTTAATCTCATTCGAAGCTACTCTGCTAAGCATCCTCGACAATTTGATCGTTATGGAGCTTGTCGGTGCCCCTTCGATCGTTTTAGAAGACGAAGATTTTATCTTCAAAACCGGTTTTCTCATGGCAGGGCGTAAGAATAATAAATCTTCGTGGAAAGTAATTTTCATTCATCCGGTAATACACTGAGTGAATTTTAGTCAACGTTACAGGCTTCTCGTTTCCCGGTAATTGTCAGTTCGATAATTTCATTTCAACGATTCGATAATTTCGTTTCGACGGGTCCGAATTAATTTCGTTATTCGCGAACCTTTCGCGAAAAATGCTTGTCCTCTCGACGGTGGAACGAAATTTAATAAATTTTCGTCCGTGGCATTCGATTGTAACTGATTTTCGACGATGATTGATTTCCATGTGGATAGTGTACGTTTATGGTGTTGAGTCGTTTATGTGAAGATGAAATAATATTTATATTTTACATTTTCTCAATCGAATTTGAAGTGAACTATCTGATGTTCAAAAATTAACGATGGATAAAAATAATTATTCGAAGTAATTCTGTAAAGTTATACATCAAGTTGACACATTCAACCACTCAGTATACGTAAATCTATCGCAACGAATTCCTGAAGTTGTAAGAAGTTATTTAATTATTTCAATTTTTCTTCGTCCTTGTATCCTGAATTAATTTCACCGAAAGCCGTACTTAGTTATTTGAAGGTAAAATAACTTCTTCTTTTTAGCTATTTATATTCCTTACTTTTCTCTATGGAGTTATTTTTATGTAATCGTCGTCGTGTGGGACAAGTCATACATTTTCTTTGGGACATATCGATACTCGAAAAGAATACACATATGAACCTAATTCCCCATCCCTCGTTGTAAATAGATTGATTTGAAAATTTTATCTATGCAGCGATAAAGATGATTCATTTCTGGTTGTCTCATATCCATGTTCCAAAACCAAATTAAATAATAATTACAATGCCAATCATAATAGGAATCGTACCAATAAGATTCACGGTATCCACTTGCTCCATACTGAAGTAAGTCCATCTATTTTTACTGTGTTAATATATTAAATTAACGTTTTTCATTCTCACAATATTATAATGTATAATCGTTCAAATTGAATTTGAAACATATTTTTCAAATTTTCGTATTTGTAATTCAACAAAATTTGTAAATCAAACTAGAATTCTAGTATATTTTCAATTAAAATTTCGAGTAACGATCATTATGAGTTTTGTTTCGCGCAGAAACAAAAAGAAGCGAAGAAGGGATACAAGCGGCTGGGAAGAATCAGTGGAGTGGCTCCAATTTTACAAGCTTACCGGCCGCAAAGACGTCGAAACGGGTACCGTCTAATAGCGCGTAATCGATAATAATCGAATATCGGAGCGAGGCTTGAAACGAGGCGGCGCGCCAAAGTGGCCGGTATAAATAATTTAATCTCCCTCGTGTACTGGCCAGAGGTTGCCGATCCCTCTGACTTCACCAACGCGGATCGTCTGCAAAGGAAACGTGCAAACGTTGCGCGCTCCTACTTGTACATACAACTTGTACGCACGTGGGAATAAGCGTACCGAAAATATCTTCACTTTACAACCCCTTTGTCCCCCTCCTTCTAGAGTCCCTTCTGAACTATCAACCTTCTTGGTTGCCTGTCTTCTCTCTGCTTTTCTTGGCTCCTGTCTATCGTAATGGAGGACTTCCTCCTCTTTTGTGTTACGTTAAATTATGCGTTCGAGAATTGAGAAGTTCCAATTATGGACAATTTTCGGAGTTTCAGTTTCGTTAAGGTTAGTTTAATTCAGTATCCATATATCCCCCAAGGAAAAAAGTACTCGAGATGGTTTCGTTGGAAGTGGTTTATTAAATAATTCTGCGTCGTTGGCCCAGTGGAATAAGTATCGCAGATACGACGATTTTTCCTGATACCGATGAGAACTTTGATATAATAAATTTCAATAACTACTTCGTGTCTTTATGCGTGTTAAAACGTGTTAAGTGTTTATGATCGTTCGACATAAAGTCTGCAGTGTTTGTATGAATTAACAGTACTATCGATAATGAATGAAATAAAAATCGAACAAATATTACGTGTATTTTGCAAATTTTTGTATCTTGGAATCTTCCGTAAATACATAATTAAAATACATCTGATTTTTCAGCGAAGATATGGTAGACAGAAAGCCATTAAGAATGTGATAATAGAAATGTTCAAACACTGTTAAAAGTTTCTGTTCGTGTATATAAATACGCGAATTACGTAATATGTAAATTTATGTTATCGAAGAAAGTATCAAAGGAAGGAGGTCGATTTATATGCAGCTTTGCTTTCACGCAAACTGCTAAACATGATCTCGACGTTCGACGCGCCATTATACGCGACCGATCTTCGATACTTGATATTCAGAAGTGAATCTAAGAGTTTCTGCTCGGCGATTTGCATTTTGCCAGCGTAACTCTGGGTGATTTATAAGTTTGTCGCAATACCGTAGACACTCGAGTATAAAGTTCCATTGATTTCACCAATTGTATCGAAGCAGACGTTCTTTGAACAAATGTACTAGTGTCTCGAATGTAACATCAGCTCGAATGTCAAGACATCAGCAAGAATATTCAACATCCATAATATCCCATGAAAAATTAATAAGTATATATAATTAGTATAACGTTTCCCAAGTCACATCGATCAGCTGCATAATTTGAAAGGTGATGATGTTACAAACATGGTTCCTTAAATTTACCTTACAATTTACCATTAATTATGACAACTTCTTGCTACGAATGAACTTCTCAAACTACTTGTTTCTTGGGAACTCGATATTGATATTAATAAAAAAATATGCAGAGTATTGGTCAGTTTGATTTCTGAGAGACTCGAGCAAAAAATTGCAAGATCGTCATATTGCAAGACGGCAATCATCGAAAAATAGTGATCGTCCAAATACGTTTCAGAAATCGATGAAAGAAGAGGGAGGAACGAAAGTATGATTTACCAGTGCCTGTATTAGCGTGAAACTATCGAAGATTGTCTGGATATTCCGTACAGAACGTGGTATATACAACCAGAACTGGACAATACTTGTTCAGTAGCGTATAGGTATAGCGACAGCTGGGTGGTACTTCCTATAAAGAGAGTGGAATATCGTGCTAACACAGGTATTAATTCTGGATAGAGGCCAGAAGCTCAGCAAAGACTGTTGGAAGCCTGGTACACGGCCAACCACTGTCCGATTAATTATATTTTACGATTTAACCGGCGATCCACGCTTCCTATTCTCGCGTGAAAAAGAACGTAGCTATATAGACGAACGAGGCGTTCGACAGAGTTCTACCTTTCTAACCAGGAATTATCAATGGGACTGTGCTTTCGACAGGGTTAGAGAATAATCCTCGAATTTAGAAAGTCGAAGACCATTCAAGGGAAATAACGCAAGAAATTGCATTGCAGGTATTGAGTTGTGACTGACGCGAGTTTAATCAATTTTCTGGCGTGTGTTGTGGTTACAGGATTAAACTATGGTTATCTGATTTAAGAAATTGTATTTGATTATGTTAGATTATAGGGCATATTCGTTCGTTTGTCATTTTAGATCAGATTATTTATTTATCTTTCTTTTTATAAAGTGCATCAATAATTCAAGAATACACGAGATCGATTATAAGGTTGAATTGGTAGTTAATAACAGAGCATACTTGTCGTTTTGATGGATTTCACATGGATCCTTCTTTACAATTGCAGACGATACGCGGATACTTTTCACGAAACTGATGTCGATTTTTATTTACGTAGAAATATGGGAACATATAACTATTTGTTTTCCTAAATATCTTTTCAATTGAGATCATCTACGTAAGAATCGTTGAAGCGTGACTCTTAAAAACTTATTTTTACAAGTATGTCGAAATATTTTCGTATAAAATTCTATGAACTTTATCTCGGTGTAATAAAGATGAAATATAAATTAAATATTTTTAATCGAGAATAATTGATACAATCTCTAGAAACTCAAGTGAAAAGATTTTGCAGGAGGATGACACTGTAACAAGTGTATATTATAAAGTGGAAGATCAAATTTTTTGCAAACCGTTTTCTCGCCAGTAAATTTAACAGAGAGAGTCAGATAAAACTCTTTCTAGCGTGTCAGAGCAAAATTCTGTTTTTTAACGAACTGTAGGTAAAGTGAGGTACAAAATCGAGAACGTGTCTGTGAACGCGAGGGGAAACGAGTTGGAATTTTGTAGGTCAGAAAGAAAATGGAAGAAGAAAGAGAGATGAAAGAGAGAGAGAGAGAGAGAGAGAGAGAACACCGACGTCGTAAAACAAAGGTCCTGGTCTGACCTGACTAGCTTAGTAATTGCCTAGATTCTTGGTTTTCTCTCCTGTTCTTTGTCAATGGTCCATTTGCCGGCATCTATATCAATTAAGGCTTGCGTCAACAGATCGATTTCCAACCTCCGTGAATTAACATTCTTAATTTGTTATTTCCAGAATTACAAAGCTACATTAAAATAGTAAAATCGTTAGAAAATTAAACACGTATATAAATACATACGTTTAACGTAAATTATTAAAGTAGAAATATTTTTTGTCGTAATAAGACAATTTGTTTAAATCTCTGTTTTCTGTAAAAGCTGCTGCTATCCTAACAGAATTTGTATACTCCAATCTTATGTTTGTTCCGACAAACAAAAAGGCTTCTACTGTCATAAAAAAACTGTAGTACAGAATTAATACGAGAAATAACGCGTATCGGCGACGACTTTTTCGTGCTGCCTTCGATATTGACAAATCTTTTAACGATAGAAAAAAGCAATTGGGTTAGGATTACAGCTGACAGTATTTAAGATAAAGAGAAGGTTAACAATGTTAAGCTTAAGAATGGAACCTTTAATCCCTTTTTCTTCCACCCATATCACCGTATCTCCATTCTTCCATACATATTCCACACTAAAAAAAAAGCAACTACTGAGAAAGAATAAAAATCATCAAATACATAATCATCGACGTATTTTCTCTTCTCTTCGAACGTTAAATCGGGAAGATTACTTCAGCCGTGGAAATAATACCTTAGGCAAAATCAATCAGTGCTGGCGGACAGATTAAAGCAAATACACTAATCCCAAGAGGAAATCTCTTTTACAGAAGGAAAATTGTATGGTAACGCGTTTCACTGGTAGCAAACACTCAACCTGAATACATTCAGAGACGCGGAAACCGCCTTGCTCCGGCTCCTTTTTAAGGAAAAAGTCACCGACCGCTTAACTACTGGCAAACGGGAGGATCTTTTGCCAGTCTTCGTCGTTTCGCGATTCTCACAGAGCCTGTTTTACCTTCATCCCGTGCACGATGCACACCGTTCAACATCAACCGGTATTATACGGTGTAGAGGAGGTCCCTCATTGTGGACGGGTGTTTATGGGTAGCTTTTATGCTGGTCGGCAACGAGCGTGTTCAAAGCGCAGAATAATGCCAGGCGTTGATGCGTTTAGACTTTCTTTTTCTTCCTTACGACCGGTCTAACATTGCATTAACAGTCGTTTAGAACTCTTAGATCCCCTCCTCCTTCTCTCCTTCGATAGCCCTCGAATACGGTCATTTATTAACATTTTATTTCGTTAAGTAACAGACCGCGCATCACTGTAATTCAGTTGCTACGCTATGGCTACTTTCTAGTAAGCGATCTGTATTTAAATGGAGCATGTTTAGCGATTGCTGCATTATGTAGTTCGTGCGAGTGTTTCGCTGATATTTCTGTGAAACAGACTATAAATGTTTAATGATTATGAATGGACTATAAATGTCTATGCATAATTTTATAGAAAATTCTAGCTGTACGTTAGATAATCTGATTGTGATGATATTAAATATTCGTTACTTTTTAGGAATATACCAGATCGAGAAACTCTGATACTTTTGTTTGTCCTCGAAAGGAAAGAAATCAAGTGTTTTAACTTTTCTGTTAATCAGCTCTCGATATAATATTCATCGTTAATCATAGTTATCTTCTCCGTATTTGACAATTTACTTATTCCATGAATTTATGTATCTACAGAATTTTTCATTTTCCTCTTTAACATTCTAACACTGCTTCTAAGAATTAATTTAACTCAAAAACTCCAAAACATCTTTATGAAGGCAGTATCTGAATCATTTTCAGATAAACGTAAGTGCTTTCTTCGAGTGCTTTCTTCGAGCGCTTTCTACGAGAAGTCACTTTAACCCGCGCCGTATATTTAAACCGCAAGGCTACGTGCTAAGACGTCTCCGCCGCTCGCCAGAATTTTCCTCACTCCGCGTTTCCATTTCATCCAAGTATCTCGGACCTGACCTGTCTCATCTGTACTCGCCGAGTCAAATTAGAACGTCTCTTCGTATTTTCACGTACCTACGCTATCACGCACACGTACAGCCGCTAATTGCGTATACACGTGCGTTTCTACTGTCATTCTTCTCGTTCGCATGCACAATACGCGTATTAGCTAGTTACGCAACTAACAGCTACGATATGTGGGTCGGTAGTAACGTTGTCGCAGACGTAATGAAATGAGACTCTAAACGCGTGCAAATACGCGCTACGATCACACACGTAGGCATCATTCAACTGGAAACTAATCGAAACCGGAGCGTCATTTGTGTACCTGGACGAAACACGCATCGTGCGTGCGTGACCAAGGCAGAATACACCTGAAGAGGATCCACGACACCAGAGAAGTTTGCAGTGCTGAAATATGGTACAACGTAACAGGAATTTGATTTAAAAGTTTAACACTAGTGATTTTAGTGATATTAAAGTATTACATACTTGTTAAAATCACAAATTTGTCAATTAAATTTGTCAGTTGTTAAAAGTCATAAAAGTCGAAATCTGATAGTCAATTGGTATCGTTGGATGGTAGGTGATCCATAAAACTAGGGGAAAAGTATGGATCATAAAATAAGTATTTACATTAATTAAAAAATGTATCTATTATAATAATTAAAGGTTGTAGGACTATACGTTCAGGATATCGCAACATCTTGCAATTAAAAAAATCATAGTAATTGGAAGTATTTTATGTTGTTTATTATTAATTGAAAGAAATACGAGAAATTTTCCACGTTCTCAGAAACTTTTATAATTAACTTGCAAGGCTTTCCTTTACACATGGGCATCGTATTACGTTAACGATCGTTAAGAGAATAATTCCATGAATACCATAAAACTCTGGATCCGTGCATTTGCATGTAGTTAACTACTAAACTAACATTCGTCGCTAATTTCTGCATTTCACTATCCTCTATTATATGTTAACAAATAACTATTCACGTAACGTTTGTTTCCATATTGTAAGACTTTATATACGTTTCACAAATATATTTTTCCTTAATAAACTATCGTGAGTTTTAATTTATGTTCTGTACCTAACTTCGTATATATGATGTTGAAATACGTATCAATTTGGATCTAAAAGCTAGTCAATGAACGTATTAAAAAGATGAGAATGAAAATTGCAAAGCCATGAATTATACACTGTTAAAGGCATTTATATAATACCAAGTCATTTGTGAGAAAAGATAGAAAGAAGATGAAATGAATCGCGGAAAATGATTGTATGTTAAAGATATTTGTTCGAGAAATAAGAATTCCGTCCAAGTAATGAAAACGTTGAACGAACTTCAGAGTTAAGGTTTTATTCCAGAAGAAAAATATTTTGTTCAGAGAAGAGTTCTAAATCT
Source organism: Bombus impatiens (assembly GCF_000188095.3). Lineage (NCBI taxonomy): Eukaryota > Metazoa > Arthropoda > Insecta > Hymenoptera > Apidae > Bombus > Bombus impatiens. Next base: position 1,949,384 of record NT_176667.1, on the reverse strand, counting down.
TTAAAGCAATTATTTTCAGATTAAAAACGTTGAAAGAATTTTATATTAAGTGGTAAAAATATTCGATTCGAGAAAGAATTCTGTATCTTTAAAATAATTATATTTTGATCGGAAACACTGAACCAATACTTAATAAATTGATATGAAAACAACACAACTTTCCCGCTTGTATAGTATAACCTGATATTAATTAATGAATTATTTATAAATTAAAAATAGGAAGTACCTTGTAGTTACAGGGCTGTGCATAAAGGAATTGACAAGATTGAAAAACGCTTTTATTTAAGCATACGCACTGCATCAGCGGAATGAACAGTAATATGAGATTGGTAGAACGTTACGTTTCATTGATTCATTATGTTGAGTCTCGAAGGAATGATACGAGATAGATACAGTCTACAGTAATAAGATAATGTCCGTTATTCGGGATCAACTGTAATAACTTCGTTGGAATTCCCATGGCTATTAAATAATGAAATTAACGTAAGTGCAATAGAACATCAACCTCGATGACTAAGAAGAAATCCGATTCACAGTTTCAAATACGCGTGGATATATAATTTTCTTTAGAATTCCAGCTTCAAAGCGTGATAATCTCTGTGCTGTTACTGCAATTATTGTACGACTGGAATTTTCATAAATAAGATACAATCACATCTTTTAATACTCTTTTTATTCGTGTAAAAAATGTTTGAAATGTTGATCATGTTATTACATACAGAGTTATACTCTTTGAATTGTATTATTAATACAATAACGAAAGATTCGTAAATTCTTGAAAGTTATTGTCCGTAACGTTATCAATGTTCAATTCATGTAGTTGATCAGATACTGAGCGGTCTAAATACAAGTGGGAGAAAAAGATAGGAATCGAGACTTGTAGTTAATATACGCTAACGTGACTAATTCTCAAAGTCGTTTCATCATGCATATTATTTTGCATTCTCGACTTATGATCTCAAAATGAATATTACCTCTCCAGTCGTACCGCAAAAACATAATCGTAAAATCTATACGAATATAACGAAGCAAACGACGAAGAAGAAACGCTCTCATCGAAAAAAAATCAATTTGCAAACCAATCAAAATTCTGAATCGTATGAAGCTTGCAAGCACATTAAAAGGAAGCAGCCTCGAGTAGGTACTAGCACGAACGAAGAGATAACTTCATTTTTCGTTATTTGCATACATTGCATATTATGCTGCTCATTTTGTTTCATTTCCAAGCGAACTGAAATTAATATGCGTCGTCGGTACAATGATACCGAATACCATTACTTTTGTACAAATAATTTTATTGTTCGGCCAAAGATTTACGAGCGGGCTGAGGACGCGTTTTATTTTTTATCCGAGCTGTACCACCGCACCGGTTAGGTCGGCTGGTCCACTGGGTGAACGAATGATAGGTATCTGCGAACCCAGATCGATGATAGTGACGAATTAGTACCGCCCCAAGAATTTAAAAAAAGAACAATTTTTTTCGCTCTTTTACTCCAGACATTTCATCTCAAAGAACGATCATTTAAAATGAGACAAAGCAATTGAATTTTCTCTGTTTCGAATGTTATTCATTTTTGGCAAATATCTCACTCCTGTCGATAGTAATGCACCTCTGATTAATGGAATAAAAACAATATCTTTATTGCCATGGGGCCTGCCACTATTTACTATCAAACGAAAACATAGAAAATCACTAAGAAAAATTCGACGGATGAAATTTCAAGAATTTCTCCAATAATGGTATAGATGATAATAATTAAAGCGTCCGAGTAAATTAGAGCTCGACATATCGAAGATTAACAATTTTGAAGAATTCGTTTGGAAGTTTCATCATCGCTAAAAAAAATGTCTAAAAACAGTACACGTGGATAATCAGTTTCTCAGTTATTTTCAGCAACTATACGAGCAGGAAAGAATCGAGTCCAGCTGCTGAAACGAGTTTTACAACTGGTGCGATAAAAAGTACAGGTAAACGACATACGTGCGTTTTACTACGAGGCGTGAATGTTAACTACAAATCTGAAAAAAAGAACGTTAGATCTTAGAAGGATAAAACAATTTGACAAAAGAGAGCAACACGAAAATAACAAAGTCGTAAAATGTGGCTTGAAATTCGAACGAAGCACTGGCTAAGCTGAAAAAAAAAAATAAGTTTCTGAACTGCTAATACAAATGAAAACGATATCGGTATAACGGTGACAGTGCACGTTGCCGATCGTCCATGTCAATGCACCGAAAAGAAAACTGTAATCGATGGATCGAACAAGTACATCGTGTTAATGTAAACGAGTATTACGTAAATCAAAGAGCGACGGATGAACCTAACGATACCAGAGCGTCCATTAAAAAAGGATCTCAAGCTTAATGATCAGGCTGGTTCGATCGCCAATGAGATCGACCTTGATCTCTTGCACATATACGCGAAGTATTCATAGATAGCCTCGATTATTGAGGTCGTCTTCTATGAACCGCTTGGAACTGTACATTTACGTAATCCCCTTTGTCTAACGCCGCATGAATGGAGATACTTTCCTACAATGCCGATTTAAATGGGGTCTTGGGAATTCGCTTTAAATCAGATTGTTCTGGTTATATAGAAACTACGTTTAAGGTTGAAATTATATTTTCACTTGTGATTTCAATTGCGAGTGATTAGATAGCATACGAGTGAAATAAATTGAGCGATTACTTCTAACGAGTAATTAATTATATAAATCACTCGGTGGGAAGATTCTAGGAAATGAATTTTTTTCTTTTACTATATCGAACCTGTTATATCGCCTGTTGAGATAAGAAAAATTACGTGCAAGTAATTACGATTAGTAATATCCTCGTCGCGCAGAAAGATAAAAGTAAACAAAACTCATCGACGATATGAAACGCCAAAACGTCACGGTTGCTTATTGCGAACTACACTATCGCTCATTGACGGGATGCAAACAAAGTTCATTCATATTCTCGCGCCTATATTAATAATTCTGAAAACCGTAGTCAATTAGCATTTTCTTCCTTTATATATATCTACTCGTCTTTTTCCCGCGAGTTCGAGTAATATTAAATTCGTATCTCTAATTTCGAATATTTCGCCACAAGAAAGAAACAACGAAGTCGACGAAACCGCGTATTAAGCTGACTGAAAAACAATTTACAGCGTAGGCTGCAGTTTGAAAGCGGAACACGCGGCCTATATTTAGTCCGGGTCCATGAAATTAAATATAATAAGGGAAACGCAACGGGTACGCAGTGGTTCGTAGGTTCATAGGCTGACCGAGCAAAGCACACAAGGCAGGACTCGCAAATATTTAGCCCACTTGCGCACGGGCAACGCAAACAAATATCAAACCTGTTGACGAAGCGTGTATCTGGAGCTCGGTGTTCCAGAAAATTTCGTTCTACCGGCGAAACAGCTTGCGTACGAATTTTGAAGGTTAGGCGGGTCCTCCGCTCGCTTTCACGGGATTCCAAATAGACCGGAAACATTAAAAAAACGAACGCGCCGGAAGTAGAATACGGGGAACTCGCTGTGACATCGTTCGCCGTTGCTATCGCGAAACGAATAAGGACGAATTGCCATCCGGTTAAACCGGTAGGTTACCAGCTTAATCTCACTGTGTCCGCTAATCAGAAGACTCGTGTGACACGTAGAACGTGTGTCGCGTAACGTAAGGGCGATATACATATACAGATGTTGGCAGAAGGGAAAAGTCGTTGTGAATAGACAGTTGATACGAAAGACGGCGCCAGTTGGACTCTTGGCGATTCCAGGTAATGTAACAACTCGCCGATAAAAAATACAGGTGTACAAATTTGCTACTGTTATCTTGAAATCATTGAGAAAATATAAAGCTTTTTATTTACGACATAGTCGTAAAATTTTGCGATACTATTTAAAAATTTGAGAATTTATTACATTGTAACATGAATTCGTTCTGTTTTTATATTTATTACAATGTATGTGACATATAGATAAAACCAGAACGAATATTTGTTACAGTCCAATACTTATTTACTATGTACATGAATAATCCCTCTGCAATTAGGCATAACAAGGAGACTGAGCTTAAGTAAATTGTATAACAAAATTCTCGAGCCGAATAAAGAGACATATGAAGAAAATGTATATATACAGGGTGGTTGGTAACTGGTGGTATAAGCGGAAAGGGGTGATTCTACGCGAAAAAAGAAGTCGAAAATATAGAATAAATAAACATAAATCAAATCGAATTTCTATTTTCAAAACTATTAATTCCGAGTATATATATACATATATAGATTATAAATCCATAATTATGGTTATTGATAAATATTGGTTGAAAGCTACGTTTACAAGAAACATACGTAAGAAGCAAATGTTAAATTTTTTTCAATGATGTTTTTATAATACTGTGATCATACGACGTATAAATATTTCCGTTCTCTTCATATAGATAACAGTTTTCCACGAAAATTAGTTTCTATTGATTAAAAATGGGAAGGAAACGTTTGAACAATATTACGCGCGGTTCTTTGCTTTCGCTATCGTTGAGAGCGAGCAGACCAGCCTCGTGGGCATTCGTGCGGGGTATCGGGAGAGCGGCTTAACTAATTTTTAACCCCCTTCCTACTGACCAGTTCTCGTGCACCGAAGCCGGCATCGACGTTTGCTGTGTCCAGGTAAATTCGACTGCACACGTCTGTCACGTTTGTACGCGAACAAAAACAATAAAGAAACGACCTCCAGCGAGCACCCATTGTTCGCTGCTGTGTTTGAAAGATTCATAGAAAAATTTTATATCTATATTAATATCGGCGATATCTCGATTTCGTTTGCGAGTTGGCATATGTCTCTCTCATTGGAATTGTAGAAGTTGAAGCTTGTTGGAAAATAAAGGAGCGACCAGTTGATAAACGAGAACTGTCAATAGATTGATATGTTAGGTAAATAAAAAATACGGTTCTGGCAATGGTGATTATTTACACGTTTAAACGGACATGACAAAGTTGTACATGAAAGTAATTACATAGTACTTTGTCCACTTTTATATGTACAAATTATGGAACAGTTAAACTCGAAAAATATTATTTTCGAAGGAATCATTGTATTCCATACAAATTTAAAGATAGAAAATGTTATATGCTTTGCGCAAAAAAATGTTCTACAACAACGCTTCGGAAGAACTCTTTCCACGTAATTTGGAAGAAATATAAGGACAGAAGAAATATCAACGCCATTACAAAATTCAATGATGTTAATTGAAAAGAAACTGCAAAAGAAATTGCAAAGTTAACGTATTATACGTTACCTACCAAAATTCCATTCAAAAAATTAAATTCCATCACATGCAATACAAATTTCCCAAAGTCCTATACAACATTTAGCTTATCAACTCAACGCGCACCAATACAAAATTAAAACGAAATTAGGGTCCATTCGTTTCGTACTAAAAGTTCGAACAAATTTAATTCTAATCCTATGAACGATCCACGTGCCGAGAAAACCAGTTTCGAAAGGGAGATCCGAGCAGCTGTGCATCGCGTGGTGGGTTATCTAATTTTCAACCCCACGTACCACGCGAATGGGCATAAGTTACGCACAATACCTTTCCCAGGTGAATGTAAAGACACCTTGGCGCCGAGCGAAGCGTATTGTTCGAAATAGCAGACTGCCAGGGGCGAAACGAACAAAAAAAAAGGGCAGGGTGGGCCTAACCACTGTGTACAGACTCACCGAAATTATTAATTATGCTTTCTGTGCACGGATATCCGCGTGCATCCGGATATCCGTGACACGAGAACGCACGTGTGTTCTTCGTGCCGCTTAGAATGCACGAGCGTGCGATATGCGTATCACCTAACGCATCACTTTCACAGATCGTACATATCTTTCACGATCTGTACTTTACTTATTTGCGTCATGTGTAAATATATATTTTAATTTGATGTATCTCTGATGTTACACCGATGTAACACTCTTCATAAATATTAGTATACTTGCTGATTTCAAACGTAATATGGAAATTAATCTAGATTATCCAAGAAAAGATTGATCGATCGGAATTTTGTATCAATGCAAGAACGCCGTTCAATATAAATAACCAACCCAAAAGTATACGGACACTTTTTTATTTTTTAACAAACTGTAATTTAATTACAAGATTATAGGACGCGTTGAATCGAAAAAATAAAATAATATCACGATTGATAAAAATTGATCCAAATAGTGATTGCAAGACGTAATAGATATAGAGACGAGAAAGAATTAAAGTTTTTATACTGAATCGATGAGACTTCTATTATTATTACATTGGATATGGGTTCGCTACAGTTTTACTTTCAAACGAGGTAGTCATGTTTCAACATTTTGATAATTTCAATAATTTCTAACAATTTTTCAAGATTACTTTTAAACAAATGCCCTAATACTTACTTATGATCAAGAATGTACATGATGTCTAAAGCGCGGTTGAACAATACAGTAAACATTAGTTACTCCCTCGTGGATGAATGTGTAACGGGAGGCGAGATTTGAAATTGTAATTTGATTACGACAGTAATTATATCGCCTTTGAGATTCGAGATTAAGTACAGATACAGACAATTATGGTACTTCATAACTTTTGTAAGATAATAGAGCTGTTCCGATGACTGCTTAGTTGTACTTCTAATTTAGAAGCTAACAGTGGAACATAAATATTATATATCAGTATGAAACTTTTGCTTTTCCCTTTTGGATTTGGTATTACTTGCAATGTTTCGTCTTCATTTTAAGTGGTGTAATTTATTATTTTGATTGATTGTAATAAGAGAGAGAGAGAGAGTATCAATCCTGTCATCAATGTTCTACAATTACATCTAGATTATCGTAGATGTTGTAATAGTGCACATAGATTATATACTTTATCGAAGTTAATATCATACGATAAACGTTCCTATTGATAAAATGATTGAATACTGAATATAGTAGACATAATACGATATTATGTTATCCTTGCTATTTTAATACAACTTACAATGTTTAGATTCTAAATTATATGTTTTAATTTAAATGTTTGATACGTGCAGCAAAATATAGTTTATATTTTACTGTTTAAAATAATACGTCCATTTATCGATATTCGCACAGAGGTTCTTACAATAAATATAGTCATGAAGTAAATTGAGAATCCTTTACATTCTTTCATCCATTTAAATTACAAATTCAAATTTTCAAATTTTCAAACTTTCAAACTGAAGTTTTTAATTTAGATTTATATTGTTAAATTTAATAAGTAATTTAATCTTGATTCGTCAATTTACCTCATTTTTATCTGCCTAACTACGTCGTATATAATAACGGGTGGTAAAAAATTATAATATCGAGTTGATCTTCCTTGGCAAAGGTGACTGCAAACGACGCTTTAATTTCTAAATAATTCAAAACATTACAGAACAATATTATGCGGAGTGAAAATCAAATTCCATGGTATACAATTATCGTAATACAGAAGAAGAGACGGAATTTTTATTACAATGATAAATAAAAATCTGTTAGGTCTCGCTAATAAACGTGTATCACACGAGCCAGATATTTCAGCGCATAAATAATTAAACCGCTTTGACGATAAAACGTAAAATACAGCATATAAAAACAGACTTCTTTTTTTTCTACAAGTATTATTAAAACGATTAACTCGTCAGGTAACCATCGTAAACGGATTTTTTAAACGCGTTTAATGACAAACCAATTTTACGTTTTAATGAACTTCTAGTACCTTCACATAACAATAAAACGTTCCCTCGTCCTTTAATTAACCGCACCGGCTTTACAACAATAGAACGAAATCATCGAACGTAATGATCGCTACGTTTCACATTTATTCGAATTATAATGCATCGACGAAGACATTGTGCCTGAACGGACAAGTACTTTTCATCTTTATCGTTTTTTAATCGTCCCGCTAATGATTGTTGCAAGAATATTTTCATCGCGGTAACCTAAATCTAAACAAATTATTAAACGCTACCTTAGCCACGGAATTTTAAAGATATCCTGCTTTTCGCAAAGTTGATTAAAATATGTGACGTGAAAGCGTTATTACATTTTCTTCGTTGTTTTATGGAATTATACGATTATAGTGTAATCAACATTGCTTCAAATGAAAAAACAAGTTGGTGATTTCGTTACTAGCTGAAAGTAGTCCTGAATGCGATTGAATGTTTTTGTATGGTGTTTTAAAATCATCTTTTATAATTATCTCTCAAGATCATTTTGAAAGCAAATGTCACGCGTTATATTGTGAGCAAACGTGTCGATTTAATTCATTACTTTACAAATTATTTAATAAAAAAAGATACAAAGTTCTTCGCACAAATAATTAAATCCGACATTTAATTTCAACATTTCGTACATCAATCATCACCTTCTTACTAACTTTATCTTATAATCGATTAACTTCAGCTTCACGTCCCAACCAAACAAAATACACGTCGTTAAACAACTTTCCACCCAGGACCAGTTCCGCAAGAAATCTACTTCACTTTACCTTATATTCAACTCAACGTAAATATTTCTACCCTTCTCTATTCTTTATATTTCTCGATCCGTATTACTCGACACAATTTGCTCGGATTGTCCCTAATTGCTCGAAAATTTCAATAATTCCATCGTTGCATCGTCCGAGCAACGGCTCGAATCAAGTTATATCGTTCTCGTCACGGTCGTCCTCGTCTCGTTGCATTTGGGTCATCGCCGCGTTCGTTTCGCGACGGATTCCGTCTCTCCTTCTTTCGAATCGCGCAACAGGAATACATATCAAGGAGGGCCATGGACATCGGCGGCCCACGTAAATTGCAGTGGTTCGCGAAAGTATTTGATCACTTCTAGAATCTTTTTACGAATATATCATTTATTTCGAACAAAACATTTAGGGAGGGAGAGAGTAATGAGGTACGATTAACGTGATTAGGCTGTGAATTTTTATGGATTTATGGGAAACCTGAAAATACACAGTATACGCATAATATGCAAAAATATAGAAAATATCTAAAGCGTGGTACTTTTTATAATATTCAGTAGGAAAAATAATCTTTCTCCAAACGTTATTTTTTCAATTACATTCAGAAAAATATGAGTTCTCGTATCTAGATATCCTGTAACTTCTCACATATGCATATTCGTAAAAATTGTCTACGTCGAGCATTGGAATATTTTCACGAGCCACTGCGTCTATAATCTTAGACGTATACGACACAATTTCGTGCATCGTTCACGCGAAAGCAGTTCCGAGCACACAAGTGTACACGGACTTCGCTAAACTCGAACAACAGGTGTGCAACTCGTATCGATAGCTGCAGCCACGCTTGCCAAGGAAACTGGGTTAGAAAAAGCCATGCTCGAGACTCCACGGTGACTATGACTATCGAACGTCGTACGAAACGCGACCGGTGAACTTGAAAGCGAAACGACTCCGACATGCCGATTCGAGGTGGCGACGTGACTTTCCGAATGCTAATTAAAATGTTGGTATTTATAGGAAAGGAAGGAATTAAACATTGCCGAATTAGTAGAGACAAATTGTGTTTTGCAGGAGATCTGAGATGACTTTAGACAATTAGTAGATACTAATTTATGGGTTAGGCTCTATTTTGCAGTTTTTTCGTAGATTGCAGCTTGGACAAAAATTTAAGAAAATTGAGATAAATAGGTATAGGACTTTGATAGGTAAACAATTCAATTTCAAGAACATGACATAATAGTGTGGTTTTTAATGTACCAAGAAATTCACAAGAGTAGATAACAAGAAAAGATAACGTATAAGGGACAAAGATTTCGAACACAAAAATTGAATTTGTTTCAAAACTAAAAATTAAATAAAATTAAATTTCTTGTCTAATTTACTGAAACAATGAAAGTGCAAAGTTATACTACTTCAAAATGTAATATAAATTCAATTACAGTAATGTGTAAACAAAAATCGAAAGCAATATACGAAATATTTAAGGGAGAAACAAAGTCATCCGATATTAGATTTAAGTCATTATTTTAATAAAGTATAAATCTGCATAATTTATGACTGACTTTCTGAACGATTACAGCAGCTAAACGACGTATTGTCAATAACGAGGTTTACAAGACCAATAACTACCCGACTCTATTAGCAGGAAGACAAGCGTGGAAAAATGGCTGGGCGTTGGAGGGAAAACGGCGATTATTAATTGCAAATTTCCAATCTTGTTCCATGCAAGATCAATCGAAAACAATGGCCATTAAAAAATCCATTGAACGCTCGAATCAGCGTGACGGTACTATAATTGAAGTAATTGGAGCGACACGATGTTGAATCGCATCAACAGACGCTCGACCGGCCGTAACTTGCGCGAACTAACACGTATTATTGTGTTTCATTTTGTTTCTCATTTTCTAATTTTTCTTTTTTTTTAATTTTCTTTCGAATTTATCGCGCGACGCTGTCTGTCTCTAGTAATGTCTCGGTATTACCGGGAGTCTCGATTATGTATCGACTCGTGAGTGTCACGTCTTGACCGTGGGACGAAAGGCAACCCACGTTACCTCGCATGATTTATAGACAATAAAAAATACGGATCTACTCGTCGTAGCATCGTGAAAGCCTCAATGATGGTCGGTTGCGTAGGTAGGAAACTGCGATCGTATTCCGTTTCAAATTTTATTCAATGTCTATCGACGATATAGTGACACGAAAGATTCGAAATTCCCGATAAAAATATCATATCAAATTAGTTAATATTGTACATATATGTATGTAGATGTTGTATTAAATTCGCGTACAAAATTTGAAATTATAATACGAATTTTTAATTACGAATTAGATTTGCGTGAGGTTTTTTAATTTCAGTCAGGCAATCTCAAATTCCGCGCCAAAAGTTCCAATGGATATTTCAAATTTTAAATCATGTATTCTACATCTTTTGTTCTACTTAAATAGTTTCGACTTTCGCGTGGACAATTTAAACTCATATATCGAATTTTAAATATGGATTTAAAGTTTTTAAAGCTTTTCCGTTTGCAATTCGTTATGTAAACTTTTTAAAAAGTACTTTCATTCTACGCAAAAGTAATTGGATTGAAGAAATTAGGTAGTGGAAATTAGATTTTCGCGCTTAAAAGTGTTTCATCTCCGAAGCAAATATTAATCTACCAAATTATATACATATTAATGTAGAATTCGATTTCAATTGTAACTTACAAAGTGTCATTTGAAGCGCAGTTTGTAAATATAAAAGAGCAATATATTATCCAACCGGTATAATCTCTTAAAATATGCTTCTAACGGATTTATGGTTTCGTTGGGATTCGAATTCCGCACGCGCCACAACGCGAGAAAATAAACGTCGATTGAAATCGTATCGCGTAACGCTATATGTAACAGGTAAATCATTTCGATCGAATCAAAATTTCATCGTATTCTTACGGAATCTTAAAAGCGGAATTTAGGCAATAACTTGCATATTTAAAGTAACTATACAAAAATATAAAATAGTCGTATATTTATTATTTTCTCTACATTACAATTATATTTAAGCGCTTCTCTGATTAACATTTCTACAGTATATTTATTGATTAATCACGAATCGCTTGAAAAATCCCAAAATGTTGTCAATTAACTAAATTCTAAACCGTTTGAAACAATTGCGCGATTTACGTAACTAAATATGGCCGCCACAGATCAGTAACGGTTAAAACAGTTAAACGCATACATATATACTGTTAAATATATACGACTGAAAACATAACGTGTAACTTGAAATCGAATCGTATTTGAATTAGCGTCACCGTTTGAATTTGAAGCGCGCCGAAGTTCAGACCGTATACTGGTGCAATGAAAAGTACATATGTATATATACATATTATTTCACTAGAAATATAATTTGTCACTCGTCCCACGGTCGTTACACGCGACGCATCTTATACAACAAGCACGAGTCAAACGTTTACATCGCATCCACGCGAGCTGTGATTTAACTGCGGCGAGAAAGGAACACCTGTTTTCCTGTCTTACTCCGAACAGTGTTTTAAAATGACTCAACGTTATCATGATATGTTTATATTTTTTTATTTTTCGTTTACCTTTCTTGCCACTTTGCTCGTCGCCACGCAAAAAGAATATTGTACACATCTCCTAGTTACGATACTATAGATATTAGGACACCACTGCAAATTGTATTCAAACTGCTTTTTTTAAGCGTTATATTATAAATTTATTATTTCATTCGTATTACACGTGTCTTATCGTGTAAAATACTAAATAACATAAAATTTATTAGTCTTTCAATGTATATAACAAGTGTCCTAATATTTATGGCTGATAGTGCAAACGAATAAAATATTATCGACTCACTTGATGTTTCGGCCTGCTCCGTGATCGCACAAGTAACTCCACGCTTCGTAGTAATCCAATGGACAAGTGAAAATACACAATAACTACCGTTTCACGAAATAACACGATCTCTCACCAAGCACGAGATAGAGTAACGTTGTGCACCCTATCGACGAGAACGTAGCCACGAATTCGAAAACGCGGGAATCGCGGGAATCGCGGGAATCAGACGACACTATTGTTCGTGCTTCTGTCGATACAAATGGATCGTCGTGTTATGAACACCGCGAAGAGACGCGATGACGCGTCTTCCGAAATGCCCCTCGATGATGACATTAATGTTTATTTACACCGGTCACCTCACTCGCGGCTTTGAGAAAACGGGAGAAACCACCAAAATACGACGCGACACACACGATCTACACGATAGGAGAGCTCGCGGCAGACTGACAAGTGACAATCGTAAGCCGGCGCAGCCCCACGCGCTACGCTATCCCTACTCACGCGCGTACACGCCTCACGCATGTCCATCCTATCTGTCGTGTGCATGTTCCTTCCTCTCGTCTCTTCAATTATCCGAGATTCTCTAGGATTCGACACTTTGCTTTGTAATAATTTTCGGTTTTCGGAACAATTACCTGTAACTCTGCCAGCCCGCCATACTGCTGGCAATCGACTAGACTACTGCGCCACCATACGGTAAAATATTGTAACTGCAGTTATTCAAAAATATCTCGATTACATGGTATCGAAATATAAAAATTAAATATCGTTTATACTATTTTTTTGTTTTACATTAATGTCTGATTGCCAGAAATAGAAAATAATTTACGTTTTTATATACATATATATAGGATTTCTATGTGAGTATAATTGCTGTAAATGAGTCTTGAAAGTTTAACACAATCAGTGCGAAGTTGATACGTATATCGATATTACTTTTGTCTATTTTTAATATTTCTTAATTATCTAACGTCTGTTCTAATAATTTGTAAGGAAAGGTAATTAAACAAATTTTTTTTTATCTTTTTCGTCACGGAAAGTTTGAATCTTAATAATAAAATATAATAATAATGAAATGTATCGGTAATTAATTAGCTATACGCCTATCGATTAAAATCGATGTTACAAAATAGCGGGATGTGGACAATGGAGGGTGTAGACGTTTCTAAGCGTTCGTGTCAACAATTCTAAATTCATACAAATATAATAATTTCTTTGTATATTTTGTGAATAATAGTGATAAACAGTGATAAAGTTGCGTCGTGAACTTTGAATTTTGAACAGTAACTGTCATATGATTTTTATGCATGTAAGAACGGTATGGAATACATGTAAGATTATTCTGTAATTGTTTGCTACATCGCAATAGGAGGTACTCCTTGGTGTCAAGGATAAACTCAAGGTACGTACTTAATATTGAAGGAAAATTATCTTTTAAGGTACAACGAGCTTTGTGGAAGAAATTCAAATATATGCGCATAATAGATCTTACATTAGATAGGAAATACCGTGCAATTTTAGTTTATACTTACACAGATACTTATGTTTCAAGCGTTTTAATATATGGGGGTAGGGAAGCGAGTGGGAACTATGTAATATATAATTGCGAACATTATTTCTCATAATGATATATAAATTCTGTGTCTTTCATGAGAATATTAATTGTTTTATTTGTAACTTCATAAATATGTCGTATATGTATCATGTATAAGTATATATATAAGTATAATGTATCATGTGTGAAGTATGTTGTTACAAAATTCGGTTTGTAATTGTAGCCGAAATAGAGACAACTTCGTTTTAGAATATACCAAATTTATGATTCCTTTTACAGGTTAGTATTGTTGGACCCTGTTCGTTACAATTATCGTGCATTTGTTATTTTAAAAAGACACAAATTCGGTATGCTTCAGGATGAAGTTTAACCCGAAACAAAATAAATAACAAATTTTTAAATAATAAGAGCAAATAATTAAGGCTTGTAACATAATTTTAATATATGTGCTTACATTATCTTTACCAGAAAATCATAAATAGATTTAAAAACAAAAATGAGTATACTTTTAACGCTAGATAAAAGACAACATTTGTCAAACATTTCTTAAAACATTCACGGCAATAACTGTATTGATCTTAGCCAATGATAACAGATGCGCCTCATGATATTGATCTGCATTATGATCGAGTTAAGGGTTTATTTTCTACTTTAACTGCAGGAGAGCTGAGCCAATGGTCGGTATAGAAGCTTCCTGCTTGAGCAACGACCGTTGGAACAGCATTGATTTCATCTTTCCTCGTAAGATGGCAACAACTCCAACAATCGCGACTGCCATAGATATTAACACGGATAAAACTGTGGCCAACTTCAACGATCGATTAACTGGTGAACTTCGTCTAATTGCTGCAGCGCTAATTAAAATCAAGAACAAGAAGTTGGAACCAAATTAGGTATGCGTCTTCAAGTTTGGGAGAATTCTGTGTGCATATTCCTAACTAGATGAAATGAATATTAGTCTGTAGTTGTGAAACATTCAAGTTGGTATCTAAGTATCGAGAACGACGCTATCTAATATCGTAAGAAAGCTTGTTGATAAGTGAAATTTTAAGTTTGCAATTACGAAACAATATTTCCAATTTATGAGAAAGCTCTACATTAGTGTAATATCGTAAAATTAGTACTTCTAGTAATGTAAAATTTTAACCTCTAATTGTAAATGTAAATAGACAATTTAGAAAGCGTTTCCAATAACCGTGTCCAGTTTTAGTTTGTGAAATCCACTTTAGATGGAATTTCATGGCATTCCTGCTGTTAGCTCGAAATAAATTTAGGCGATACATTTTGCGGAATCGCCAGCCGAGACGATATTGTCTTAGTAAGTCTTTCGGTGGCGAGCAGCACACTGGGGAGTGCACTTCCTACGAAATTCGATACGGAGAGCAAACTCGATTTAAGCTTTGGTCTCTTGACTCCGGCATCCCCAACTATCGCAACCAAGTGACTCGCGTTTGCTCTTACTTACAGGAAAGGCGGAACCGTGTGTCTCCAGCGATATGTCGCCAACCACCATAAACTCGAAAAGGCTGCAATTAGACGTGCACTTAACACGTTTCGAATCCATATATTTTTGAAAGGGGACAATGCTGCTTTAGTCATCGAGGTATTGTGTTTCATTTGCTATATGATATTATTTTAAAAATTGACATCACTGCCGCAATAAGGAGCCGGCTCTATTTTTCAGTAAGGGTAAATCAATAAAGATGAAATCAAAGTCAATTCAAATCAAATTACTTTCTCAAATAAGCTTTGAATCTATAGTTAGATGATATTCGTATTAATAAAATTTCATTTCTTTAAATATAAAACTTTGAATATGAAACTTATATCTTTGTTTCTTTTTCAAAAAGTATAATTTAAATATTGGTGGTGCTTCTTATTGCTGTAGACTATTCAGTTGCTATTGTAGAATAATATTACAAAACTTGGAGGAATTTTTCAACGCAAACAACCTTTTATTGTTACTTTATATTTAACCATATATATATATATATATATATATATATATATATATATATATATATATATATATATATATATATATATATATATATATATATATATATATATATATATATATATATATATATATATATATATATATATATATATATATATATATATATATATATATATATATATATATATATATATATATATATATATATATATATATATATATATATATATATATATATATATATATATATATATATATATATATATATATATATATATATATATATATATATATATATATATATATATATATATATATATATATATATATATATATATATATATATATATATATATATATATATATATATATATATATATATATATATATATATATATATATATATATATATATATATATATATATATATATATATATATATATATATATATATATATATATATATATATATATATATATATATATATATATATATATATATATATATATATATATATATATATATTGTATACACGTTATACGCAGTATACATACAAGGTAACTAACCAATAGTATTATAAATTGCTTTCTCGTACGTTATTAAAATATTAACAACAGTATTAACAACAAAACAAAATTATTTTTAATTCATCATTCATTCAATGAGGTATTTGATGAAAGGAATTATCCATTCTGTATTCTCTATCGACCACTTTCAATTTTTTAAATAGAATGATATGTAAATTACTGCCTATTTAGATAGCCGTATAGTAAAATAAATATCTTATATGAATGCACTATTCCGTTTATTGAAAATGTGCACATATTTTTCATATGGAGATTGTTTTCTTCTTCACAACGTAAAATAAATTATCGTATTTTAATACGTCCAAGTTATTAATATAAACCGTAAAATTTATTGTTACAATTAACAACAAAATGCTAAGTATCAGACGTTGGCATGAAATGATTATTGATTAAATATTTATTAATAACAAGACGCTTCAGTTACATGAATAATTAAAATTCGTATCGATCAAGATTACAATATGCAGAATAATTTATTGCAATACTCGTTATAATACTCGTCGTAATTAATCATGCAATTAATATTCCACATTTTATTTCATAAAAGTGGTAACCAATCATTTGATGTGCAATAAAATATATCTCGTTATTTAATTCATCTGAATAAACGATTAATTTCGACGAAAACGTTTAACGAAATTCGATAAAAAAATAAAAAAAAAAAAGTCGACGGGGCTAGGACAGTTTAACCCGATATTAGCTCGGACAATTATTGTCCCTCTGGCATTGTCAATGTTTCATCACACGATGCAAACAAATTAAAACGCGGATCCAGCTCCGGGTCGAGTAATTAAGACGAAGAGAAGCGAGACGGAACAAAGTGAGTGTCTGAGTTACAGTGAAACTTGAAGAAGAAAAATGGGCGAACAAAACGGCCATAGGAAGGCGGCGAAAAAAAGAAGCCCAAAAGAAAGAGAAAAAAGACACAAGAAGGAGAAGAAGCTTGCAGCCCGGAATTGTTAGAACAATGGGCAATTTAAACGAAGAAAGGATTGAAGTAAACGAACGAGGAAAAAGCCATGGTAAACGCTGTTAGAAAATAGAATTCCACGAGAAAGAGGAAGAAAATCTGCTGGATCGAATGTTTTAGAGCGGGAAGGAAGCAACGTAATAGAAAGAAGTAACAGAAGGAAAATAGAAGTGTTTACAAGAAAGGGAGACGATGTAAGGGTTGCACTGAAAACAAAGAAAACGAGCGAAAGAGGTAGAATACGGGAACAAAGAAAAGAATTAGAGAGCTGAAGGGGTAGCTGAGGGAAGAAGAAAAAAGGGAAGAAGGAGAAGAAGAGGCCAGTGCTTATATAAAAGTTGGAAGAAAACACAGAAGCTGTCGGTGGCGGCTGAAGAAGGCGCGATGATAGCGAGGCTCGGTGGTGATATTAAGTGCTCTTTTGCCGGGCAGAGATGTCTAGGACGATGATGAAAGCGCTCCTTTATTACTTTCTCGTAGGTGCGATTTGAATTTCAAGAGAACGCTTGGCCAACCTTGGTTGATTTCCCAAAAACGGAAGACCAATTTTTGTTGGTTCAGGAGAGTTATTAATTCGAACTAAATACCCGCCCTCTCTTTAGCGCCTCCAGCCTTCTGCAACTTACTTAACAAACACAAATAATACGTTAAACGACGATAAACGGCCTTGGACTTTCGCGAGAAATTGAGTCGCATTGTTTGAGCTTTGCGCATCGCCATTGACAAAGGTTTCGAATAATTAAGTACTATTAACAGGCCCACTAATTTAAAACAATTGCACGACCTTCATAATCGTTTTTCGAGAGGTTGAACCTCTTTCTGCCTTTTTCCGTTAGTTTTATCATTGCACAAATGCATATTTTTCCCAATTTTCAGTTTCAATATAATATTTCGGTATATGTCGCTAACACTTATGATAGTTTTGTATTTTGTCATCGTATTATTCTTCGATCACGGTGATTAAAATTTTAAAAGCTTCGTTATTCGTTTTGTATAACAATTAACAAACGACATGTCGTAATTTCGGTGGTCATATTAATTCAGTTGATTAATTAACCATTATCCATTTAGGTCAATGATACAGCTTGCTTTTCAATCAATATTTACCAGTTTGTATCAATAAGCTCTAAAGCATATGATATAAAATATGGATATTTATTATGTATTCTCCGGAAATATAAAAAACAGCAAATATCTTCATCCATATCACCAATCGGATATCTTATTTTAAACAAGATTCAAAAAGCAATATTCTACCAAAACTACTATCTTAAAAAGTTTTACAGTAACATAATATTTTAAAAAGTTTTCTCTCTATTATCCCCCTTACATTATTATTACTCAACTCTTAAAGGGAAGAAGGAGGAAAAGGAGATACAAATGGAAAATTCCATTATCTTATGGGTTCGAAGAAATTCCTGGATGGTATACGCTTACAGCGTCCTGTAGCAATGAGAATCCAGATCCTTGGCTATTTACCCAGGAACTTAGTCGAGCTGGAAACGCTTTCGGATGCAGCATCTCGATTCCCGATCCAGAAGCTCGTGTTGCGCCGCAAAAAAACGTTTTCAAGTCTCTTCTTCCATTTCTTCTTATCCCCTGCTCTGATCCCTCAACCCCTTGTACGACGATTCCCCTTGGTTTCTTTCCATCGTCGACCTGCTCTTCCAGCAGAAACTGTCGATATCTTTCGACTTCTTCCTCGTTCTCTCAACCGGTGAAAGAGCCGGAATATTGAAGTTTTCGGTCAGTGCCCGATTTTAACTATACGACCGTATCTCCAACAGGCAACGAATCCAGACGCGACTCGACTCGACTCGACTCGACTCGACTCAACTCCACGGAGAAAGAGACACTCCAGCGTGAAAACGGGGGTGGCTGAGAACGGGGTTGGTTCGGTAGCCGAGTTGGAAACTGAGTGAAACAGACAGAAAGCCGGGGAACGAGACGGACAGACAGACGAATCCGAGAGTCGCTGGAGAGGAGAGTGGAAAAAGAGAATGGCAGAAGCGAGAAAAGCCGAGGCAGAGGGGAGAGAGGTGAAAGGAGCAGGGGCCAGATATAAGAATCAAACAGTGGGTGGCGAGGGAGATGGGGAGAGATATCGTGGGTGGAGTGGAGAAAGAGAGAGAGATGGCAAGTAAACGAAGCCCTTTTGACTTTCTGGGTCAGGAAAGTCGATTACTCGGCACCCCAGCGCCTGGGAGAAGCTCTTAACTCTTCGCCAAAGTGTAAACAAGCCTTGATGCTCGACGTGCATGAATCTAACGGGTGTATCATTGTTTCACTCGCTTCGTGGATCCCCTATCGGCTTGATTAATTATCGTTCATCGATAATAAAGCGAATAAAGAGCTACTCGAGTTTCTTTCTTCCTGCTGTTTCTTCTTTTTAATTTGATATTCCAAATTTATATCTCATTTTCAGTTCGGACGAAATTTTTGCGAAATATTGAAACAAGTTGACTTTGCTTAATGATTAGCATAGATCTGATATCTAAAATCGTGTGAAATTTTTTTACGGTATGTTTTTAAGAAATAGATCCTATCGTCGATGGTAATATTTTAAAAATTGTTTGAACGTTTATCGTAAACGTTTGATTATTTTCAATGATACTAGTCAGAAA
This sequence comes from Bombus impatiens, assembly GCF_000188095.3. Lineage (NCBI taxonomy): Eukaryota > Metazoa > Arthropoda > Insecta > Hymenoptera > Apidae > Bombus > Bombus impatiens. The sequence continues at coordinate 1,929,370 of NT_176667.1, read as the reverse complement.
CTAATTGCGTTTATATTGTCGCAGGATGATAAATCATACTCTTCGGTGTTAACTTTATAAACTGTGACACCCGGTAGAGAGGAAAGCGACCGCGTAGCGAGGAACGACCACCCGTAGGGGGCTTCGCAACAGAAATCGTAATAATTACTAATTAAGCAACAGGCACACTTGAATCCGTAATTACTGCTCCCTTGGCACAGCTACGCAACAATTTTTAATTATTACGAGCCACCCAACGGAGAACAATCTGAATGCCTGCCTTCCCTTCGAACGAAACACTGCCACGTGCTTTTTCTCCTTTTTCACAAGATAGTTCCAGCTTTTTATATCCTCGCTGCGCTGCTAATACGCGGAATACGTTTGTTCTTGTATTTTTAGATATTATTGTCTTTGGGTGATGAGCTGCAGGTTTGTTCGATATCTCTAAAATACGGCTCAATGCATTTTAATTAATGGAATTATTAGTTGTGATGACAGAAAATCTACGAATGTAATTGTACATAATTGTATGATATTAGTTAGACGCATGATGTTGATAGAGTTAGGAACTTTTGATAGGATTAATTCTTCCATTTGTCAGAGCTTAGAGATTATTTAAGCATAGAATTAAGTTGGCAATTTTTGAATACTGATATTTATCGTATTTATTGTATATACGTATTGTATAAAAATTGTACTGTGCTGAACGCTTCGTCGTGCATTTAGAGGAGATAATACGAAGGTGGTGTAATTGATGATTCGGTACAAAGCTATTGGTCGGTGGTATTCCATCATAGGACAGATTGACAGGTCGATGGGTTCGTTGAAGAGCTGATTTAGGATACTATTTGTCCGCTATATGTCGAAAATGACAAAACCTAACTCTGGACCAACACGTGATATTACAGTCATATCGAGAATTTTTTTTTTCATTGAAACGAATTACGCGTTGCAATAATGGAAACCGATTTAATTAGTTTCATCTGATAAACATACACGATCAGCGTTGTTCCAGGAAGATAAACGATCCATCGACAACGAATCGTTGCTATTTATTATATTGTAACTATTTCCACGATACGACACAATGTTATCATAAAGTCTCTACGCTGTCGGTGAAGTTCCTGCAATGAAACGTTACACGCGAATTCATGGCGAAATGTGTTCATTAAAAATTTACATAGTCCATACGCGAAAGATCGTTTGCTGCCAAAAGAGATGAGTTTATTTGTGTAATGTATTTTAATTAGATTTTACGAATTAGTATGTACGACTGTCTATCGCGTAGTATGTATAATTTATTAGAACGCGGGTGAAACTTCACGAGGCATCATAAGAAAGCATGCGCAAATAAAATCTTAATTAAAATTAGGAAAAACTTCTATGAAACTTGGTACGTTAAATCAACACCTAAAATTGTTCTTGGATGAAATCTTTTTGATTGAATTCTTTTAATTTACATGCAAATGTTATGTTTTATTCAAGCTTTCGTTTAGATAAAGATGATTTGCCCGTAACATTTTTATATATTTTTACTTGAAATAAGTTTTACAAAGTTACATCTATACAGCAGCAGAAGGTCTGTATTTGAAATTTGATTAGTTATTATTTGTTGGCACGATACTCATTCATGGTTACGTAGTGAAACAATATTTGTCGTTTATTAGGAATTCCTTCATTAAAAATACCGTTATGGACCATTTGTATGAAAAAATATTGTAAATGTTTGTCGTAGACGTAGTTGAAAGTATCAGGAATCTATATATTTCGTAAAGCTTATGAAATTCGTACACTACTAAAGGAACAAACTTTAAGAAACGATCGATGTTACTTAATTTTTAAATCGGAAAGTGAAACTTGTCTTGTATCGTTATGTAAATTCTCTCGTTCTGTTTAACTTCTCTCGCAAAAATAATTTTGTCATGAAGCGTAATTGTTCACGGAGCAATTATTTTCGTTAATGGGAACAATTCGTCTCAAAAGTTCTCGTATCTCGTGGAATATGCTAAATTATACATCACTTTCTATCTTGTGGAAATGAGCAGTACGAAACCGGCTAGGTAAATATCAGGCGTGGAAGTAAACTCTCTCTGCCATGAACAGCATAATTTTCAACGGTGCCGGTGCTATTTCTGCAACTAGTACAGTCATCTGTCACCCAGCCCAGCCAGTTATCAATGGTCTAACGAATGTTTACAGTAATTCGGTGCTATTATTCATTGGCGATTCTCTAACGCGAAACTTCGCTTAGATCAGGATGCGTTCAATTTCTGCCGATCTCCTGTTCATTGGCATTGCTCGTGGATAATTATATCCATTAAATTACGTTTCTACAGTATAGTCGGATTCGTCGAATGACAAAGTCGACCCTTGATTGTCACCAACGACGTTTAAGTTGGCCGCGTTGATTCCTGTGGATTCCCTTGTAACTGCGCCCCGTTCATTTCGACATAATGAACGCTCGAAGCGGAAATGATCCTCTCTTGCTGACACTTTTCTTACTTTGGTCCTTTCAAAAGAGATATCCTTTGAACGCATCCGAAGCGAACGTAAAGGGAATCGAATAAGAAGGATGGTTCAAAAATGATAAAACGAGGAGTTTGTTCGAAGCGATCAGGGAAGGTGTTGCTGTTCAATTAAAGCTTAATGAAAATTTTCGTTTTCGTTTTACACGATTTTTCACTGTGTGATCGTAAAGTAATGAAAGAGAAGATAGGTTAAATGAAATGACAGAGCGAAAGGTGTGTTGGAAGAGATGAAAGAAAGTGTTGACGTTCGACTAATGCTGAATGATAGTTCCCATTTTAAATATGGCTACGTTGTTTGGCCATAAGACATAAATGATGTTCGGTGTTTCTTTTAAACAAATGTTCTTTAGATTTAGAATCCTCTCAATGATCTTACTTTCATAATACAATTATTCTTACTGTCATGTTAGATTTTATTTTTGACTAATAGTTTAATACACCGCGCAAAGCAATTAAAGGGAAACAGGAAAGTTCTACGGTCTTAATGTATCGACATGTCTCTCGTATAATACTGTGATAAAGATTGACTTAATTAGCGATAATCGCTAAAAACAAATATAGAGAATCGACATAAAAATCAAAGTGATACGGAAAACGATTTTCCACATAATTATTTTAAACGGCATATTTACTTGTATAACAATCAATAATTTAATATAAATGAAATATTTATCAGACGTAAAAATTACAATCTATCGTAGGATTAAATATTATCTTCTTCCAATTTATTACATAGGTATTATTTCAAATCGTGTGTTTTTCCATCACTTCCATCGACAAACATTGCACACGTTAATTTTAAAAGTTTCATATAAATTGAAGGCAAATGGCAGAATATTCGCAATAAAAAATAAACGTACATGAAATACATGAAAATTGGCGTTTGGAAAAATCGAACTAGCCTCGGATTAATCGTGAGCGTCGATCGAAAAAAATAAATATTATTTCAAGCGTAGAGGATGCAGCTACAGAGATTCAGGGCGTGCCAACGAATGTGAAACGAGTTCTTGCGTTTTAAGGCGAAAAGTTTCTCGTTAATCTCTTTTCAACGGAGGTTACGAGATTTTCAACCGCAACCGCATACAGAATCGTCGTCCACGTGCATTCGCATACACAGTGAAGCCATTTGAAATGGTGGCGAACGTATCTAGGTAAACTGTGCAAGGTCGTCTTTAGAAACCGCAAACGACGCTACCCTACGGCGCGGTCATTATTTATTAAACTCGCGATTTAATAGCCTGGAATTCCTTCTCCTAGAAATATCAACGAATTCGCGCAGGTATGTTCTGATATTTATGAGCCAAGAACGAGTCTTGTGCGACAACGAACGAAATTGGATGAGAAAGAAAAATGGTTGTTTTAATGGGTAGAAAAGTTTCCAGCTTCAAAACCGTGTGTTTGTAGTTCAAATAATTCCTAACTGCTTAGTGCAATCGTGTTTTCGAATAAAAAATGTGTATCATGTCAAACAGATGAAACTCTACGACAAGACTATCAGGTTATTCGATCGTTTTATTTCACAAAAAATGATGAAATTGTAAAGGACAAGTCTATAACTTATAACTTGCAATTTGTCAAAAACTGCATTAACGTTATTAGTTGAAAAACTACTGTGCAATCGAGCTCGGATTATGTATATATATTTAAGCCAATTATTTGAAAGGGAAAAGCGTTCTCCAAGAAGCAAATATTTAAGTAATATTCAAATTATTCCAAATAACATACAAATACAGAGTTGTCCATATTGCAATTGCTAATAGCAATTTGCCTTTGCGAAATACCGTCGTATAGCGTTCACCCTCGCGTGTACATTACGTTAGACGCGGCTGTGAAAGTAAACAAATCGATGTCATGAAATTAACGCGAATCGAATCATATAGGCAATCGACATCAAAGGATCAGTAAGCAAATTAGCACGGAATCATCGGTTACTTCCTAACAACCCCTTTAAAAGCAAAGAGTCATAATGGAAGATTTATAAACCGTGCAAATAATCCGTGACAGCCTCTCGATGCTCGCATGCATACGACGTGAAATACGATTCTCGCGGAAGCTCGTCTTACTTCGGACGGAAATGACGTGAAATGTGAACGTACACGCGTCATCCTTGCATTATGCCTCTTATTTGAGAAGGAAACCATATCTGACGCGTCACTACCGCCGCGCATAACTTGTTGAAACTTTGAAAATTAGATCTACGATACGGATGTATGCAAATGTAACTTTCAAAGAATGCAACGTGAACGCGATGCAAGTTTTAAAGTACAATTGAGGGAGAAAATTTGAAAATCGCTAGAAATTGTATGGTCATCGTACGAGTAATGCGATTTTAGTAAAAATGGAATAGAAAATTTGATGGAAAAAGACGAAGAATTATAATAGAATGAGAGAATTCGTTCTCTCGTTCTATTTCAATTATTCTGTTAATCTATCGTTCTATTCTATTAATCTGTTATGCAGAAAAATGAACAACCGCGTTACGGTTCTGACTAAATTATCTCGTTTATTTGTAAAAAATTTACGTTTGATGAAAATATGCAAGAATCATCGTAGATGTGTGTAACGTTTCTTTCTAGTTTTATGCTAAAGATTCTTTTAAAATATTAAAAACCATTTTTGTTCGTTGAAACGAAATATTCTCTTTGAAATAGAACTAGGTATTTTCGCAAAGTATCTGCAAAATTTAAACGCTCGCGTGTTTAATTAAATTAAGCTGGAAGAACATTTAATTATCACGAAACGTCTAAGTAACGTCACTCTTCGAGTTCCTCTATAATTTGGACTTTGATGTACATTTGGATACTAAATTTCCAACAAGCTTTAGATTTAGTTCTAACAAGTCGCGCGCTAACTTTGATGTAACTTAAACATAATTCCAACCCAATTTGTATGCGCATTACAGACACGTATAAGGACAAGTCTACGAACTTGGACACTAGGGACTAAACTAAAGGATTATCAATACGTAGTTATCAACACCTGGTTCTCTTGATAAATTAAATTATAGTCCTTGCAATAAATCGTACGCATAAAGTCTTACCCATAACTTACACCATATACAATTTCGTTCAAACGATCTCAAAATTCGAAGTATCGTTATTGGTGCCAGCGGAGTGCCAGCGGATTTGGTTACAGTTACAATAATCAAATTTTAGTTGTGTTGTAAAATATACGTACGTCAAAGGAAAAGGAATTCACGCGACATCATCACGATGCATCGGATGACATTTGCTAGGGCTGTGAATTTTCTTGAGAAATAAGCTCTCATAGAATTCTATCAGACACCGACTGCACCTCAGAAGATAGGAATAGCCCTATTATTCCTTTCTCCAGGGAAAATGGGAAAATCAAGAGAGAGATTCTCGAGAGCTCGAGGGTCAAAGAGAGTGTACTAGGACATTAGTTCTGAGTATATTCTGGTTAAAATATAAAGAAAATTACTATAGTCGACATCGCTAGAAATAATTAAATCGTATCTGTGTATAAAACACAGTGCCCATATGTATATATTGTAAAAGACGCTATCCATTAATATAATGCAGTGTAGTATAATCGTAAAGAAGATCGTGTTAATTTACGAAAATTGATTCGCCGAGTCTATTTCTCGAGTCTATAGAATGGACAACTTGCGTAATATCCAAAAGCTTGACGAAATAAAAATTGCCACGCCCTATCAACCCTAGCCAGTGACACGGTCATCGAACAGACGACGTCATTCACCCGGCCGTTTCCTTTTTTATTGTCCGACGGTCCGCTTCCTTACGATATTCGTTTCGACTTTTCTTTATTTCCGTTTGCTTAACGGTGCGGCCGCGAAACAAAGAGGATGGACGCCGAGGGGCGGTTATCGCGCAGCGCTCTTTTGTGTCTGCTCCTCTTCCTGCGGGCTCATCACCCAACCCTCCGCTATTCCTCCGCGCGGTCTTTCGGCCTTCCATAACTTTCCATTCCTCTGCACGGTATGCTCGCTACTTCGTCTAATCACTGGGTACCTCGTCGAGCTAAAAAGGAAAACGGAACGCGGCCGGAAGTGGGCGGAGGAAGGAAAAGGGACGAAGCGAGGCAAGAGAAGTCACGACCCCTGCGTAAACGGCGTACTTGCGCGGAAAAAGACCGCGATCGAGATCGCGATACTACCTTGCAGCCTACAGAAAGGCGAATCAGTTTTTTACGAGGTTGAAGGGTGGCTAAAATTCGTCGCATTCGTCTCTTGATGAAACATGACAGGCGGACAATTTCTGGTCAAAGTGGAAAGTTGTACGAACACGTAGATTGTTTGATGTGGGTTTGTAACTTTCGGCTTAAGAGAGATAAATCGATGTACGAATGGCTTTTAGTGTTTGTAACTGTAACACGTTTGTTTAATATCGATCGGTTTTGTTTGATGCGAAATGTGAGGTTGTACAATATGATACGTTATTGTTGAATTTTAATACTCCGTGGCTGTAGATAATTGTGAAATATAATAATAACAGAATCTGGATTTACACATATGGAGTATTAAAAGTCAATGGAATTTTGAGATATTTTTTCATTAACGCAGTTTGCGAACGTGGTTTTATCCTTTTATGTTCAATCGTATTTTGTAAATTACTATTTCCATATCAGCCAAGGAAGTCGAAACAAATTTCTGTTTCCAACAAACATTGTGCTGATATTATATCTGTAAGTGGAGTGTGTATTTCATATTCAATGATAGAAATAATAAGTCGGGAGCATTTTTATATAAATCGAGCTTTTGATTTGTCCCGTCAGATTGATTATAGCAATACTTTGCTTCGATCATAAATTTTCATAAAATTGTAATTTTGATAACACTTTGTGTTATAATAAATCCGCGTTGCTATTATTTTAGTTCGTCTAACAAATATACGCATTAAATAACGTGAATCTAAAATTATTGGATATTCGAATAACGAGGAAAATAAATCGCGGACTTTACGCATAATCATGAACAAGAGTGGAATTTCATAGCCACTCTGTTTCAAGGTAATAAAATGACGATGATGCCACAAAAATCAATATCCAAATTACAAGGGATTAAAATATACACGTAAATTCATATAAACACGAGCGGAAGATCAATTTTAAGCTACGTTAATCGATAGAAAATTAAGCTTCGTTTCATGAAACTTTATACTTGAAATCAAGTATTTAAAGTATTTGAATATTTATCATAGAAAACTTTCGCGTATATATTGTGTGTGTTATATAAAACATTCTCAAATTTCATTAGCGCTGTAACGAAATACGATTGCCATGATTATATTTTTAAGATGTGAAATAAGTTTGAAAGCGTACGTTATAATTTATTGTAAACGTATATTTAATAAGCAATTAGAATACAGAATGAACAGTCATTTTAAACACATGGTAAGTCTTAAGTATGACCCGGATAATCGAGCATTTAAATACTTTTCTGATCTTTGCGAAACATGCACTCGTACTAAATATCTTGTAATTCCTACAGATATATATATTTTTTTAAATTTATTCTAAACTTATTAAAAAACAGTCAAATCTCGTAACAATGCTAATAAGACGTCAAAATGATTCGTATAACATGTGTAGCATATTCGTAGAAGGTGTGTACAAGTGTTTGAATACCTTCGCGAACCAGTGTATAAAGTTAGGTGAATGAACATTTATTGATCCGTACTACTGCCGTATTTCCCTTGTTTTTGTTAAAGTTATTGCGATTTCTTATGGGAATACCATCGTTCAAGCAAATTATTCACGAAGCGGACTGCGAGCGGAAAACAATTTATCGGTTGCGGCGTATTGAAAGTGATGAGATCTGGAATTTAGGATGAAAGATCGGATGGCAAAGGCCGAGAGTTTCGGTGATTGCTAAGCTCTAAAGCTGGCTGCAGTTTGTCTTCTACTCTAGAACCGTTCAATATTCCATGCCTGCCAATTCTCCTTCGATCGACGATTAAAACTGCACCCGGCGAATTTCTACAGCTTTCTTCGCTAAGAGCATTCAGGTTTGCAGGATCGGTTGCTGGATGTTTAATGAATCTAACGTTGGAAAGGGAAACGAGATATCGAAGGGTAGAATTGCGGAGAGAAATCTTGGTAAATCTGTGGTACTTTCGAACCTGAGATAACATAGAAATTGTAAAATACACCGAGGGTTTTGCTTAATCCTTCAATCGTAACCTCTTTATCACAGTTTTCATTCTAGACAGATAGTCCTCAAGAACTGTGCAAGTAAGATACATTCTACGATATATATTTTGTAGACTTTTTACAATTATTAAGGCATAAATGTATATGATGGTACTGACAACGGTTCTAGAAAATTCGCATTATTTTTGTTTCTGTCGTTTACCTGGCTTATACAGAACCTATAAAAAACTGTTAGCTTGCGAAGATCCATTAGATCTGTAAATTCCATCGTTCAAAAATATAACGATTTAAATAAATTAGCACGAGAACGAGATAAAGACTCCATCGCGTGTATCTGATGAATTTTTGTCTTCATATATTTCTTATTTACATTTTTATATAGTGTTCCTGAGAGCTAGTGCCATATTATACTATTTACTACTCATTGTCAGAGAACACGAAAAAATTATTATTCTATACAAAAGAACTCTTAGACGGATTAATCTCCTTTTTAAAGGGTTAGTTTTCGTAGTCTTATACGGAGGAACCATAGTTAAGATTTTGATAGTTGATCACGAAAGTTAATACGAATTAGTTAATGGTCTATTAAATAATCGAAATCATGCTTGGTTTCTCTTGATACTCTTCGCGAATAGCTTTTTTATTCATATAATCGCGAAATATTACATTAACCGTGTGATTACCATTTCAAAGTCTTCGAACCTTAAGTCTGCTTTTATCGTACTTTAAAGCGTTCTTTCACTCTATTTTTTAACGTTTCGTTGTTTCTTTCCCATTTGTACGTACACGCGGATTTACCTCAAGCTCGAGCCATGTGAGCTGGTCAGTGACAGACGTCGAGCCAGCGCATTTTACTATTACCAACAGCTACGTACGCACTTGCGGAAAAAATATAGGTCATGGCGCTTCCCGGCTTTTCAACTCTCATTCATCATCCGCGCGTTTTAAGTGCAAAGACTTTGAAGGCTTGTATCTTGGGAGCCAATTGAGATACTAGGTTGGAACAAAGTGCATTTTAAATGCACGCTTTCTGCTATTTTCAATTGTACTTGTCGTCAAAAATTTCGAACCCATTTACAATAATTGTTCGCATTAAATGCGTCAGCGCCAAGTTGAAAGAAACTGCGTTAACTTTATCCATTGGAAGCACCGTTTCTTGAAAAAGTAAAACAAGTAAAAAAGCAAATCTTGATTTATTACTGTAATTTTTTCATATTTATTTTTACTATGTGTTTGTTCAGGAAAAAATTATCTATTAACTCTTGATCTTGAGCCAAGTTCTTAAACAAACATAAAGTTTAGCTTGTTGCTAATTGTGTTAGAATATGATAAACGGTATACAGCAGTATGGAAATGAAGATTACGTTGTTTAGGGCATTAGAGGAGTGTTTGAACAGAGTAGTTTGTGATCATAGTGTCAGTAAAAGAGTACACGATTACCTAAGGTCTTAAAACTTAGTGTTTGAGTCTAACAAAGATTTTGACACGGAGTTAATTAAACGCGGGGGATATATACAGAGTGTCTCCAATTTTTTGTGCATAATATACCTAAACCACCGGTGTTGTTATATTGTTCTCGCGTCGATCGTAACATTTCTATTATTAACATTTCATCCTCCACGTTTATCCGAGAGAAAGCTTGCTACAATATTTACGGATACCGATGTCAACTTTGATAAAGAATCCTGAACCAGAAACCAAATAAAAGATACATACAAGGAAGTCGTAAATCGTGTATCTACACGATATCAAACTAAGCTCACAGGCGGAATCGGAACAGCAAGATTGCATTAAACGTGATCGTCCATTTTTCTTCCCCACTGCTTCATTTCCAGAAATGGCTGTAAGATCGTTCTTCCTTTCGCTCCTTCCAGACCTCCCCGACGTTGCCCGTCTATCAGAGGACGTCCACGAGGCTGCACGTGAAACAATTCAACTATAGCAGCCGAATGTTTTATAGTTCTCGTCCGCGTGTAAATTGCTCGTACGAAACGCAATTTCTGTCCGTCGGGACGACGTTGCGCGTTTCGGTTGTATTCGTGTTTTCTATCGGAGAATCGAAGATGAAACTAGAGGCATTCGGTTCGAAATGCATTGAGATTCGTCTAACAAATTCGACGAGTACACCGAGGATGTTCGTGCATTTATGGAAAATTTAAAGGAACAAAGATGCACAAAACGTAAATACATGGTGTTATATATAAAATGTACAAATTATTCAAACTAAAGTATTCATTATGACATTCAGATGAAACAGATATTTACGTAGTCTCCATTTCTTTACTCCTATTCGTTAGAATGCAAATTCGGACGAACAATCACAGTTTGCTGGCGAGATTCCGTAACGTGATCCGTGATAAAATGAAGTATGTATAATTCATTTCACTAAGATGCTCTTTTAACTTATAAATTGCTACAAGTTTAATTTACGAGGGACGATTATTTAAATTTATCATATTCATAATCGCTTAAAGAAGAAACATTCAGAAGTTGTTTTAGACAACTTGGAACATAATTATTTGCGGCGAAAAGTAAAATTAAGGTTTATAAATCGATAGAAATTTGTTGAGTTCCGTGAAAAGTATATAACAGACAGAAATCCACTGATTATTTTCAAATCTATTACAACGGGTCTTTCGCATGCCGAAAGCTTTTCATCTCTTACGAGTGGAATTCCAAATTGATCAATATCAATCGAGTTACTCAATACTTCGATTACCAGTGACCTATTAAAGTCGAGCTATAAATCGTGCAGAATTAAGTAAACGTAAACTATATTTTCATTACCTTTTACTATCCATCCTGAGCGCTGTACTGCATTTGAAATACGAATCACGAACCAGATATTGCTCATTTCAGTAGAGAAATTCCAATTCGAATAATGGAGAGTAGCAATTGACCGATGGAAGGTGATTGGTAATGCAATTCGTGACATCGGATTATATGTCGCCCAATTATAAATGCCATCGTAATATTATTACCATAATGCTGGCAATTATGCACGAAACTTATATTTTTGAAAAATATGAAAATTGGTGTGTTATTGAATTTTACACGGATTAATTATAATTTCAAAGCTTTATATCATTATCGAAAACTACAATTCGCATATCACACCAAATAACAATTTAACTGCAAATTTATTCCAAGACATATCGTCTCCTCCGTATTTACTGCAGGATCTAAAATTAATTTCACGTTTTTAAAAGCTTCTTCGATACAACCATATTCCTCTATATCTCTTGAAGCTAACATCATTCATCAAAACGACGAGCCGTAGACGAGTCCGAAGATACAAGTGGTTGGTGAAAAAAAAGCTCGGGTGTACACAGCAGGCGCCATAGACGCCATAGTCGTTTGACATCGATTCACAGGCAAAAAAAGTGATGAATCGAGGCCGAAAGGTGACAAGCTACGTCGACGATGAGGAGGTTTTGGTGTTGGTTATCGGTTAAACGGAAGTCGGTATCACCGGCATTTGCTGTCTCTGAAAGCTAGCCGGAAGAAAGCATGCCTAGATTGACAGCATCGTGCGCGAGCTTTCTTGTGCCGTTTTCTGTCTGATTTTTCCCGTTGTCGAAATGGGAAAAAGTGCCGCGAGAAGTTGCAACGAGGTAAAGATGCCAGACGGTGAGCAAAAGAAGGCGCAGAGTCGAATGGGGGGATAAGAAACGGAGAAGGGAGGAAGAGAGACAGAGGAAGAGGTACAAAAGGCGAGAACGAAGACGTTTGGTTGGAGCTGAAGACGGGCAAAACAAAAGGCACGATGTTGAAAACCAGAAAATGCCTCGTGGGTCACGACCGGCACATGGTTCGCGAACAAAAAGCCACCGGATCTTTCCCTCAGAGAAAAATATTTAATCCCCTTCGTGCGTTCGCCAGCTTCTCTGGACGATCACCGAGCCAGACTGAGAGTGGCATTTTGCATTTTAAAGGGATTTATTAGAATAAGAGTTATCCCGACCTCGATCTCGTGAGAAAATTGAGAGAAAGATTGGTCCTTTGCTGGCGTCTTTTTGAAACGACCTCTTTGGTACTTTTTTCACGACTCTATTTATAATTTGCAGTCCTCGAAGACAGGCAGGAGGTTTTGAGGGAATAATTTTTTTTTATACGGCTTTATGAAGAATGGTTTGTGTAATATACGACAGAGTGTAATATATGACAGATAAGATTTTTGATATTATCAATGTGCAACTTCATGCATTGCAATGATCTTTTAATTAGTTGTTGTGGTAAACTGAACTTCAGCGAATACAGTTCATTCTTTCGTGTGTGAACTTGTAGTACTCGAACGAGACACGGATAGTGGGAAGAACGGACCAAGTTCTATAAATTGTTTGCTTTTACCTGGGTTTTTTTGAGAATTTTGTCCATCCAGCTTTCGAATCGAGATCTGTATCATTTATTCCAGCACCGTGAAAAATACTATATAAAATTCTTGTACACGGAATATCGGATCATCTGTGTACGCTAGTGGTCTTGGCATGTGAGTCGAGCAAACATTTCCGCAAGTTGTTATATGCAAACGAACTTTAATGTATTCCCTTTCTGATATTACTCGTTTATAGTTTCTTCTGATCCGTAATTGAAAATTCTGCAATAAGCAGAGCTCTCGTTTAAGCGTTATAGAATATGTATGAGGGCATCTAGAATGCATTAAGGAAGTATAATATAAATGGGTGTTAGTTTTTTAAAATATACAAAAGAGAATAATAGAATATACGCAATAGGTACAATATATTAAGAAACTACTCAACAGCATTTCGAAACAGGATTGCTGTTGTTGAGTAAGCAAGATCAAATTTCACATAAAAGCGTCGAACAATCCTTTCACACTCGCGTAAATCATTCCTTTATCGCCTATCCAAGCCTTTCAACGATCCTCGATATCCTTGTATCGCGATAAATATACCATTTCCCGGCGGCGAACATCGAATGATTACCATTCGCGAGCGACAAAGAGTCATGAAACGTAACGACGATTTCTCTTCAATTGATCCGGGTTATGTTTTAATAAAAATCCACGTAGAATCCTCTATGCATATAGTCAGCATTCATATTCTCCCTGCACCTTCATAACATTTCAACTACGAGTCGTTCACCGCCAACGAGTGTGCTCCGTCGATTCGAATTCATCGATGGGAAGTCGGCTAAGCGCGCACACACACACACCCTTATAAACCGTTACGGCATTTATCATCAAATAAGGCCACGAGTTTTCATTAGTCCGGAGGAAAGAGCACGGCGAAATATGGGAAAATTGGAATCTCTTTTCCATGGCTCGTTTTCCCGGAAGCAGACGATGAGACTTGGCACGAAGAACGAACGTTGGCTCGAGCCACAGAGCCGCGGTGAGTCGCGGGGTTAGAAGGGGGTGGCGCCGAACGTCAGCGGGGGTGGTACCACCGGAGATGGTTGAAAACTAGCGAAATGTCGATTCACGGCGACGGTATCGAGCGGAGGGTCGCGTTTATTTGTTCGTAGAAAACAAAGGCCGAGCAACAGGCCCTCTGCTCTTCGTCACCCTCTCTGCTGGTTTCTTTCCGCTCGTCGCTTCCGGCACCTTCGCCCTCGAATCGAAGCTCACCCTAGCGTCGTCGACTGGTACCTACTTGGAGAAATCAGAAATTCAAGGGAAAAGAAGCTTCGAGTGGTGGAAAACGCGATACGTTTCCGGTAAGTCAGTTTCGTACCAGAGAGAGGGCACGATGTAGTCGATCGAGTTTTATGGTGGACTTGCAACTTCAGTTCATACTCGAAATGGAAATCTACGGAAAATAGAGTGAGAGAGAGAGAGAGAGAGAGAGAGAGAGAAGGTTAGAGGTTGGAGGTTGGAGAAGTTGGTCGAACATATTGAAATGATCGGGGCAAAACGAACTAGGCCGTGATCACGTACAGAGAGAACCACCCTGCTGAGAATGATGGAACATTTTTTCTCTCGCGTTTCTCTTTTTCACGATAAATCGATTCGACTAGAAATATTATTCCGGTTGAACGGCATGTGTCCGAAAAATTGATCAGATATTCCCTGACCGATGCTTCGGTTTTAGTGAAATTTCAGAGGACGCACTTTTTCTCGTTTCCAAGTTTACGAGCAGAAAGCAGCGCAGAGCTGTAGAACCGGCAGGATTTATGGAATTGTACCTTTCACAAACCGCCATTCGTTCCGCCGAGTGTTCTGTTTATCTGCGCTTTGATTTATATTCCATACATTAACAGATCGATTCGTGCTCTATATTTTTGAAATGTACAAGATGAGACAGCTTGATCGTCGCGAGATTTTAAATTTTCTGATATTATCGATCGATGGTTGGATATATGAAATTAATACCCGTATACGAGTACTATAAAAATAGTTGTAACAGTTAGCAGCTTTAACTTTGTTATCGATGGAATTATTAAATTTTGAAAGCTTCGAAATTCAATCGAAGTTTAATCGAATAAAATTACTGTCATGTATAATAGCGTTGAAAAATTTGAAAATTTTAGTTTCTCCTATTCGGTCCTATTTAATTATTTAATTACAGTTATGAATTTTGGATCATTGTTGATTTCTACTTTGATCAAAAAATGTTTCTGTTACTTTCATATACTATTAATTATTTATATACGATAATTTACAATAATTAATACCTATCTCTTAACATAATTCTCTGCAACAGCGTGAAATCGAATAACCTTCTTAGCAGTCAGAATTTTCAAGAAAAATAAATCTCAGATTGCACATTCTAATTATAAGAACAACCGAATTTGCAATAAACCCAATACTAAAACATTTGAGCCAAATCATCCAATTCATTAATCATCGTTGCTTAACAAATTCAAACACATGACTCAAACTGAACCATCATCCTTTCCCGATATCAATCTGTATTTTTCATCACTATAAACTCTCGAATCTCCTGTCAACCATAAATCATACACAGTTATTACGCAAAATGTTAGCTACATCGACGTCATTGCATTAATCGCGCGCCACAGAACCAATAGACGCGTAATTTCGAGATTCAGCTAGATACTCGTTTAGTTCGGAAGCCAGGTCGGCTTGTAGCCTCCGTTACCAAGGATTTGCATATCTATGAGTGCAGCCCGATGTATATACGTGTAAAGGGCTAGGTATACAGCGAATAGGAAGTCGGCGTCGCATCCTAGAGGATAAAGACGGAAATACGTGAGATATAGTTTCGCAAGGGGATGAAAGGCGAACAGTGGAAGGCTGTGGATGCCGTAGTGGGAAGGTCGTACGGCTATTTGTAATTGTAATTAGCAGCAGGCCAATTCATTACACCGAGGAGAGACGTACGGCGAAATATGGTCAGCTTAAGTTTGACTAAACGACCGATTGACGACTTATATACAATGGCTCATGAAAGTACTTGAACAATTTGAAAATTTCTATGTGTCTATTGTACATGTATAAATGCTTTTCTATCAGTTTAGAAGATCTTTCTTAATCTGTCTTATAATAAAAAAATCGAACAATTTGAAGATACAGAACTTGTCAAATAACAAAATAGTTCTACAAGGTTTGACAGCTATAAGACAATACTTTGCTATTGCATATTTCTGTTTAAAGATCAATTTAATCGTGTCATAATGATATTATTTTAGACATTAAACATGAAAAAGATGTGAGAGACTAAAACGCTCCTTTAAATCAGATAAATAGCAATTGAATCGCGTATTGTATAAATATCGGCACATCGGAAGACAAAATAAGATAAATTCTGTCTCCCAAGAAACAGCAATCGTCCACAAATTACATAATCCAAGTTTTAATACGTAATTTTGATAGGACAGAGACAGAGACTCCGGTGAAATGCTGTTCTCGTGCGATAATGGGATGAAGATTTTATGCAGGATACCGTATTATAGCTCCGTCAAGGAACGAATGAAACGTGACGCACTGAAAGTTTGATGGTATCTCGTGTGACGAAGATGGAGGAGATAAGGGTGGCTTTTTGGTAGCTTTGAGGAAACGAGGATGGTATATACGAGTTTCAGAGAATATCTTTTTGTTTTTATGTAAAGTGCCTTTTGGTGGGACATGCGAGAATATCAGACACTTTCCGCTGGGAAGATTCTTGAGGAAGTGATATGCTGATTTATGAGAAATGTTCGTAGTTTGTGGGTTAGGCAGTAGATACACAGAGGGGAAAAAAGAATAATCGTGGAAGTTTCTAGCAAATGTGAAGTTTAGGTGGTTTGTATCTTAGATAGTTTATATACGAAATAAGAATAAAATAACTCATATTGGCGAAGAAATCATATTAGACGCGTAACTTGAAATTTTTATTGACCACCGATATAAAAATATTTCTATTATCGCTATATCTAGAATTTATTTCTTTAATTTAAGATTGTTTGTTAAACTTCAATATTCTTAGCTTATATCATGCTTGAGCTATGCTTAAACTGGAAAGAATAAACTAATCATTCGCTTAAGCATGTTAAACTTCGAGATTGAGGTTGATTCATCCAATAAACGCTGGCTGAAAGTGCAGTAGGGATTGATAAGTTTCGAAATTACTCCACAGCGGAGGAGCTTCCTTGCAACAACACCTCTAGGATCTTCGCAAACAAGCATAATTTTAGACACTTTCTGCAGGCTATGCACGATATAAGCAGCAAGATACAAGCGCGTCGTATCTTCCATGAAATGGTCTTCCATAACTGACCATTTAACCAACAATAAGAGGGAAATTCAGTTTAGGACAGGGGGTGAAAAGAGAAAGTCGCACGTGGCCCTTCTAAAAGACAATAGCCGTGATCTCTGATTCAAGAGTCGAGAATCCATGTGTCTAGGCGAGGCAGAAACAAAACAAGGAAACGCGTGGAGAAGTAAGTGGAATGACCTTTGTTTCGCAATGTTGGAAAATTCGGGAGCGCTCGCTGGGGACGGCAAAATTGAAATCTTCTTTTGTCACCTCGTTTCCGGTCAGAGAGTCTTCAACGTAACGAGTTGAATCCATTTAGGAGATACGACGAATGTTAGAGAAAATGAGATAGTTTCGTGGAACTGGGAAACCTGTCAGAAGGTCTGTAGGAAATCATTGTGTTGCTAAAGGAAATAAAGCGACGATAGGTATAACGAGGGTGATGAGTTCAGAAAGTTCTACCGCAATATCGCACATATTTAACAATCAAATATTTCAGAATCTTTTAGATTGCATTAAGATGTATTGTATAATTCTGCTTCGCAATTTCCTCGTTGTCTTTTAATTGTTCTTTGTTGTTTTTATTCGCCAACGTTATGAAATTTTCCAATCGACAGTGAAGAGCATAGAAAGAGAGAGAGAGAGAGAGAGAGAGAGAGAATTAACATTTATGAAGTCACATATTTAATTTGCAAATGGAGAATTTAAACTTTTATCTTTACAGTATGGTTCTTATTCGTCAACGATATATTTATACTTATATCTATACTTATATCGTTTCCCAGAAAAATTCAATAGATTATCAAAGTTCTATAACAAATCACTCGCACCACCGGAATGAAAATAAAAAATTTTATAATATCCTGTATTTTCCTTTTCTTTTTTTGCGAATAGGGAATTTTGTAAAAATATCGCGAGTTTCAGGGGCGGCGGAAATAACTTATGATGGTGTCGCTGACAGTGTTCAGGATACGTAGCGAAAATGTTTCGAGCTTCATGAATAATTCACTGGCAGTCAAATTTGAATTCGATATTTGTAGATTACGCGGTCTCCGCTTGCGTGTTCATTTTTCGACAGTCTCTCGTGTTGTTTATTTAAGCATTATAGTAATACACGCGATTTCAGCGTGAAAATCGCCCGTGATAGCTATTTTTCTTCCTTTTTTCTCGGAAAATACCCAACGAATTATCGCCATTGGAAAAATATTTTGAAACGTTGGCAGAAAATTCGTGGGCGCTAATTGGCACGCAAAAATGTTCAACAACAACAAAAATTGCCAGCGTAATTCGCGCTCTTTGTTACTTCGATATTTTTTTATTTTTGAATATCCCGTTCGTTGGAAACCGTTCGATCATTACTGCGCCGCAATAAGCGCACTTTTTAGCTGGCGAATGAACGAAATCAAATTATGTTCGGTATGCTCGTCGATTCGATTTCGAAAAGCTTGTTGATTGACGGCGGAATTACCGCAAATTTTTCATTGTACGCGGTTTTCATTCATCAGGTACCTTTAATTATTTAGTTAAACATTGATCAAATATTGTCCGTATTACAGCGTTCTTTTTTATCTGTTTCCTGTCCTTTTTTCTTTTTTGCTCTCGCGTGTATTCGCGTATTTGCGGGAATATATTGTGGCGGATCGGTACCAACAGGACGCCGACAGGTCGAGGCATCAACGCGGTCATAACACCTCCCGGGCGATCCGCGGGTACCAACCGCCAACACCAGAGGACTACTACGACGACAACGACTCTGTCTGTCTTGCTAGCGTATATACGGGCGCACGATACAAATACCGCACCTAGCGAGAGTTCCTCTATGTCTAAGGCATAGTCTTACTGACGAGTCCACCGGTAGTCCCGTGACGAAACGCGAATTCTTTTTTCACCTGGCAGCGACTACACTTCCTACAATATTTTGACCGACGGTTTACACTGCCAGTTGATCTGCATTTTGTGAATGCATTCACGTACAGTGTGTTGTCTAGTATCGTAATGCGGTAGGAAAGCGCGAAATACTATCGAGAAGATAACGGTAGCGTGGCCTGAATAAAATCATGTATACATTGTGAACTGTTGTTACCTGGAAAAAACAACGAATTGCTTTTCAAAAGCAATTTGTTATCTGTGGAGTTTCCATTTTCTTGTTTGGTAGAATCAGTAGGCAGATATTTACGCGTTTATGGAAATATCGATTTATACCTCACTAAATGTTAAAAAAATATATCTTATGCGTAAAAATGAAAAAGATCAAAATTATACGCGGATGAAATAATTGTATTTTAAAATGATACGTAAAATGGTCCGTAAGGACAAAAATATTTGTTCAAGAAATTATATAAGATATCCGGAATAAAATACTGGCTGTAATAAGTAATAAATGAAACAAATATTCCTTCAGATTATAGTAAATAAAAATGTGAACTTGTGTAGACATTTATAGTGGGGTTATTAAGAGTGATAGCTTTAAAGTAGCAAATGATTCAAAGAATCTTTCAATCTGATGAATGGACTGCTAAATGCGTTAAAATCGTGTAATAAATCACTTTCGAGTTAGCATGATCGCAAATTGATTAGAGAGCTGGCAAGGAATGAAACAGCTACGATTAAGCAAAGGAAAGTTAAGGGGTTAAATGACCGAAACGTGGTTGGTTATCGATCATCCATCGTTCGAAATGTTCAAATGCACGTGCAGTGAAATTAGTCGGTGATTGATACTTGTTATCAAAGTATAGTCACGTTATGGCAAAGAGGCGCATGTTATTACACAATATTATACTCTTCCTAGTTGAAATATGTAATTTTAATTAAATTCAAATTAAATTAAACTTTAAATTTTTAAACTTTTGTATAACTTTTACTTTAAAGCACATTTTTCGAATGTGCATGTGAATTTAAATTTGAAGATAAAACGCATAATTAACGAACGTAGCCCGTGAAATGATTTTAAAAACGTTTCGAGAAAGCGGGAAAAATATAGCTTAATTATAGATCGTAAAGTTTTAACGCTGTTACGCGAGGTATATAAATTACTCTGTATCGAACAGCAAACAGAATTTCAATGAGCAGCTTGGATATAATAATTTCATCAAACGGATCGATTTTGCGTTTATTTTAAGTCTCTTTTATCTGTTTTCGGACCTATATGATAGAACGTAATAAAAGCTACCTGAAATTTTACCAAACTTAAATCAGTTTATAGCGGTATTTGAATGCGAAAATGTTTTTAAAGCCCTACGCGAGTTTTCATCGGTAAATATTTTTCATAGCCAAGATTTCTCATCAATGGAATAAAAGCGATATTCGGGCCAATATGTGACGTATTCAAAATTGTTTTCAAAAAAAATAATAGTAAATTGCTCCGTTATAACTTTACGTTAACAATGTTCGACTTTAAACATTGCCCATGATATGTCCAACCTCAAACATCATAGAATCTTCAAAAATTTAATATACATACATATTTTATCGTGTACTGTTTTCAAAATATCTTAATGCATGTACGATAATTTTTCTATTAAAAATTGAATCTTTGTACGAATATAAAATTTCAATCGTTTTCATGAAATGGCAATATAAAGAATAAATGAAAATGGCAAGATAGGAGTTTTGGCCGTAAAAGGCACTCGGTAAGGGTTATTAGCATATAAATAGGTATTAGAAATCTGTATGGTTAAATATGATAGAGAGAGCATAGATGTGTGCTCCTCGTATTATGTGCATTTTGACGAAGGTTAGTGCTGCCTTCGGGGCACAATCTCACCTCATCGAGTGGTTAAAATTAATAGAGATCACCGTAGTTATCATTCACAGACGGTTCTATGTTCGTTGGCCTGCTTCAGAGATGACAAAATGGAACAAAGTATAAAGACGAGAGTTCTATCGCATATTATAAAATACACATATTTCACTGCCGAGTGTTTTAAACATTCTACGCAAAAATAATATTCCCATACCATTTGTGATCTCATTAGAAGGTATAATTATAAAGAACAGGAGAGAGAGAGAGAGAGAGAGAGAGAAATTACGCTTTAACAAATATAAAGTTTATATTTCAAGATTGCAGAAAAATTTCGTAAAAGGCGAAAAATTTTCTGAAATTTAGTATTCAAGAAACGAAGGAATTGTTCCAAAGTAAGTCATGTACAAAATATTTCAATGTAACATATTCAGGTTTCAATATACAAATACAGTAACATCAAAAAGTTTTAACCTATCGTTAAAACTAGCCACGAAGAAAGGCATTCTTTAACTCTTATTCTAGCTTCGAAGAAGCAAATAGCGAAATTATCCATCATACTAATAAAAATAAAAAAAGAAGGAACAATTCTGCAATACTGAGAACAAAGCTTACAGAATCCACTGTATCTATTAGTATATGTATCTCTATAAATGTGTTACACATTAGATTTGAAGCAATCCTAGAGAAGCGTGGTATTCGAAAGAATGGCATATTAAAGGTAAATGCATGGCAGGATACGAGTAGACGGCCCAGATTGCATCTGACAGACTGTCGTAGAATTGGCTGCGCATTTCCTTTTTCCTAGGGAGGAAGGTCGCATTTCCTTTTCACAGAGAGAGGGTGGGAGAAGGGGAGGAAAAAATACGAGCACCCTCGTGCCTCCAAGAAGTTCTTTTCCACGAGGATGGTCCTCTCGACCAGTCGCCTCGACAAGCAATCTCACGAAATTGAACCGCGCGATTTCACGTCGTTTCGCAGACGTTACCGTTCGCGTTCCCCTTCCGGTTCCACTGCTTTTCATTTGCACCAGGACTACGGAAACAGTTCGAACGAAGCAACGATCGAGAAACGTCAGGCAAAGTTCGCAAATTTTAATAGCTGAGAAACGAACGTCGTATTCGATTAATTCCTGCATTGACAAATGATTTAAAACGAGCCGGATGATATACGATCAATGATCGATTATATCACGTGAGATTAAAGTTTCGGCAGCGAGGTGTTACGGTGATATCAATCACTATGTTAATTAAAGGGCGATGAACTTGTCGGATTTCTGAAATTGAGGAGATCATTCGTAATTTCATTTTATTTAAAGCTTTTATGGCGTGTTAACGATAACCCAGGATAAAATTGCTGATTTCTTTTTGGACAATAACCATATTCCTGTAGTGATTTTTAATACAAGCTTGATTTGAGCTTAATATATCCTCCTTTTTCAATTCTTCATTATCAAACTACGCATTGTACCGAAATATATCGTTCTGTTAATGTCTCATCGCTTGGAGAAGAAAAATGATTTATGTAGGAAACAACATTTGTATTTTTATCAAGAAGTTGGAAATACTTGATATAACGAAAACGTACGTGTCTGTATAATTTAGCGAAGCTATTGATAAATATCCCAGAATTCTTTTTACATTTTTTTGGCACTAACAGTAAAAAGGTAGATTTGAACTAATGGGTTAATAGCTATTTCTAGATACCTATTGCTAGATTTGTACAATTCCTATATAAAACTTTCTTATTACGATTTTGGCACTGATTTTTATTTTGTGTATATTCAAACTGTCACCGCCCGCGTTTAATCTTAAAACATACGCAGAGAATATTTTACTAGATAGAAGATATTCGAAAGCAATTTGGCAGCCGTTTAAGTTAAACGCAAGGGAAATATTGCAGCGTGGTAAATGATTCCATTGGAAGGTTGAGTGTGTTGGTCTTGAAAGTTCCATCGATTTTTGCTTGGCGCGCCAAATATGTGCCATCCTAGCAATTTTGTCATCGAATTGGAATTTATGCTTCTTGGACGCAAAACGAAGCAATCTAGTTGCAGCGTCGTTCTTGCCGTTATAGAACACCAATTTTTTCTGAGTTTCGTTCGCGGTACAGAGTGGCAATACGTATATACATATAAATCATACATATAAAGAATGCAATACGTGCTCGAAATATTCAATCCTTCGAATTATCGATTCTTCAAAGTAATAATTTACGATGATACGTTCGTCAAATAGTTATTGGAATTCAGGTTATACAAGGATGATCGATACTGTTTCGCCTCACAATATCATATGATAAAGCTTTTGACGGTTATGGCAAGCCAAAAAACAAAAGATTTAAAAAATGGGACAGGTGAAAAATGGAAAACAAAAAATACTTACTATACTCCACTATATCAAACGTGTTACATCAGAGATTGTAACCGAATGAAAAGCAAGATTATTCTGTTCGAAACAGAATGAAATGAAACTACTTAATAATTTCCCTTCAGAGAAAAATCTATTTATGGTTTAAAAAATAACTTCCTTGCTCGAGGAAGGGAAAAGTTCATGTAAAATTCTCCCTATAATTAACGATCCCTTGTTCGAAGAACATATTTCCTCTCGCTGTTTCACGACCTGGATCATCGATCAAGCACAAAATTAATAACTTATATTAACGTCTCGCGTGTACACGAAGGCGTTTGTAACGAATAGCTATCGGTTGTTTCCGTCTCGCTTATTTTCCCGGTGATTTTTCTACCCACAGACATTGATATCCAACCTCTGCCTCTTTGTTCCACTCTGTCTCCATCTGTCTGGTGAAATAAGTAGGCCCAGTGGGGATTAAAACCGAGTTCTCGTGTCATCGGGTTAGAGTACGTCATTTAGTGGCTTTGTTCGTTCGTACGCGTCTTCTTGCCAGTTGTCTCTAACACGAGCCTCAATTCTACGTAATTTTACGTCTACGAACGATCGTATAACATTCACGAAACAGGTATACCACGTCGATCATTAAAAGGTGAAACTAGACGTTTCCACGCAGATCGTTTTTTCCAACTTAACGAACGTTACAAATAATAAACATTAATTTTCGTTAAATTTGTTACGATGTTTTGTTGTTTGGACAGCTGATGGATATAGAACTTCCATTTATGTTACGATATTGGCATATATGACACGGAGAGAGATTTGTATTCATTTCTACAATCCTGCTGTGACGTTTAACAGTTTCGTTTAAACAATCGAAACAAAAATCATTTATATACACGCTGTGAGGTACGTCCAAAAGCAGGGCAACTCCATAAAGAGACAAACTATGGCAAAGTAATACGTACAACCCGGATTTCGATTCACGACGCGCGATTCTACGCTCGTAAGTTAGAAACGAACATCACGACGATGCCGTCGTTTCCCTTCCGACACTCTTTCGCATGGTTGGGTTGAAGCGCCCGAGGATCGCCGAAAACTAAAGTCGTAAAATTATACGTGTCCCGTTCCCTCCTGGCCGATTTCGTGGTTCGCTGCTCCGTGAAGATATACACGCGTATAGTTTGAACAGAAGGGGGAGATAGAGAAAAGGGGTTGATTCGTCTATTTCAAGTTCTCTCGAGGATGCCGAAGAAGCAGAAGGAGGCCCATGGAAGAAGGGACTGGTAAAGTTGTTTGGCCAAAAGTACGGTGAACCCGGTTTGTAGGCATCGATCGGACATCTAACGAGCTCCGGCTAACTAGTTTGTACCGAGATCGTTGCCACGAACAGTCCTATTTGAATCTGACTTTCACGTGGTAAAATACAATACGATCAAAGGTGATAGACACGTTATTTGTGTGCAATGAAAAAACTTAAAAACTTACCCGCGCCTTCGGCGTCTGCTTTAGTCCGATGGCTGGTTGGCTTCTGTTGCTCTGCAACAATAATTGAGGACGCCATGGTCAGTCGAAAGCAATTAATACGTTCCGCAACATTAATTATGCCGAACTGGCCTGTAAATTCTATTAATATTCGACGCGTTTATCACGGTGCCTTAATTATTTTGGCCGTGCAGTGGTCTCGGGTAGTATGATTTTTTAACTAGGTTGCTTGGAAAATTGCAAAACCAATGGGATCTACCTTGAATATAATAGAATAGGATAGAGCGCGGTACTATGGTGGTTGCCTTTAAGGGAAGTGTATAAAGCAGGAATGTATTTGCAGAAGAATTTGCAGAGCAGGAATATCTGGCTGAAATCTTCAATTTTTCCCTTGAAGGAAATGATTTTTCAGTTCGTTGAGCCTCGATTGATATTACTGGATCACAGGTGACTACGATAGTTTATTTGTTTGTACTTTGAATCTGAATTCTGGATTTTATAAAAGAAAAAATAAAATCAAATATTCTGAAATTCAATAACCTTAATCCAAAGCGTTGTTAATAATCCACCGATGTTGTTGGTAATCCAACGATATTACTTGAAAATTAGTCATAACTTCTACTACGAAGATCTTTATATAACAATAATTTTTTATACATAGTGATATATAAATGTTTTTCGCGTTGTTGTGAGTATTGTTATAGAAAAAAAGAATTCTGATAGCGACGAAAATGTGCAAAATATCTTTGTTGGTAAGAGACTTATTAACCTATTATTCCAGATGAACAATATGCAATGAGCAAAAGTTCTCTTCTTGTATCTGACGATCAAAATATTTAATTCAATTTACCAGATTTAATATAATCTATCTACTATCGCCAAAAAGTGGTTGTAATTGAAATCAGAGTATAGCAGTAACATTCACAGAGTTATAGTAATATTTTCCAGTAATGCTTCTTTCTATAAATTCTACCAGATTTACATTTCCAATGCATACAAATGTCCCTCGCTTTCACAGTGAAAACTGTAAACGAAGCATTCATTTTCTCCGCGATAGATAGAAAACAGAACGTCCAACATTTTTTTAGAGCGATGTAAAACGGAGGGGCAAAAATGTTCTTCTCTTTTTTTTTTTTTTTACTAAAAACGACTCCTGTTTCGCAAATATCGTACGCAAATATTTTTGGATTTCGTGCAAACGCTTTTCAGGACCTACCATTCTTCATCAAGTTTTGTTTTGAAGCAAAACTATGAATCCCAGCGTTTTCTTCCAGATTGCAGGCAAACAAGCATTAACCAATCGTGACTTGCATATAGATAAGAGCGCAACTATAATTAAATGTAATGTACTTATACATCTGAAATAAATACAAAACGTCTACCTGAAATATGAAACATCTCGAACGAAGAAGTACTTTTTTATAATACTCGATAAATTAACAAATTATATCAATTGTAACAGTTAAATTAATTGTTATAAAATAACATTCATTTTTCTAATTGCGCCTATAAAGATACGAATTTTCATAAATATTTTCAATTTAATTATAATTCAGGAAATGATCGTGCAAGAGGGATACTCTAATTGAACGTGCAAATAGCACGAATTGGACTAAAATAAAATTAACTCGACTACGGTAGCATTTAGGTTGCCTCGTCATCAGATGGAAACTGCATGAATTCACTCGTCCGAGTTTTCGACCGAGTGGTTGTTGGTTAACGCCGCGCGGCCTTCGTTCCTCTTCGATTGGCCAATTAAGATTTACGCATTTCCAGCAATGACGGGCCGACACGACGATGCTGTACGGTTCGACAGTTTCCCTGAATTTATCGTTTTATCGTTTGTTCCTATACTAGACAGATTGCGCATAGAGCGACAGGCCACCCTTCTCGGTCGGATTTATTCGCTGCTGGGGAAACAACATTCTGAACGCCATAAAGGAACGCGATAACGGCATTCCCCTCTATGGACATACGCGGAATGCTCTTTACTCTTTAAATATTTATAATGGGAATCAATTGAATGTGCTTTTTGGTCGATGTTCAAAGACATCTGTAGAAAAGTACATATTACCGACTTTTGATCTTCCAAAGGAATTATGTAGGATGACTAAGATGATTTTGTAGGAAAAAGAATGTCACAGTTGATTTGCTCCGTCATAACCTTTAGTTGGAAATCTTCAACTTTGAGCATTATACAACATTTTCATTCTTAAACATTCTAGTATTTTTGGAAACGTACACAGCTACTACGCAGTATGTCTATGTTATCCAAATTCATTCAAATATAGTCATGTTTTGCATCATTTTTATGGGAAAATTCCGAGAAAAATGTGTTTCTTTCGTTAATGAGTAAATAACGAGTTAGTTGGTAGTTTGTAAAACATAGAACTTTATATGCTATGTTATCAAACTTGCTCTGGTTCTAGAGAATTTACAAGGACTAACAATTTGTAATTTGTGACTCGTAAAATTTCGTTAATGAACACTAATCCAATCGTATAATAGAGCCCCGTTAATTAAAATACTTTTTGAATGTGTCTCGAAATGTACTTCACTTCGGTACTTCACCGTTTTCTTACACGAACCCAGTGACGACCTTAATTAACAGCGTGATTTATTATTCGCTGTGTTTCAAAAGCATCCTACAAACTTACTTCAACATTCTGATTAACATCGCGAGTAAAAGTCTTTTCTATAGTGCGATTATAAACGCGAATGATAAATTAATATTGTGCGTGAATTCGATCTCAGTTTCGTGATGTTGTGACTAGAAACAAGGTACCGAAGTTTCTGGTATGATAATGTTGTACTTAAAATTGTATTTTGAGTATAATTAACGTGTTTTGAGCCCATTGTTGGAGTTTCGAAACGAGTAACGAGTTCATTTGTTATTAGTTTGATACAAAAATTACTATAAATTTATCGGAATTCAATGAGACTTTTATGTATTGATGCGAAATCTGAAGATAAAAATTCATAGAATGCACACAAGACGCAAAATACCTGAAATAGAGTAATTCTTATAATATTGAGGAGATGAAACGAATCTCTCCTTAAATATTAAGGTTTACCAGTAATTTTTGCTTTAGTTACGTTTGCTAAACACAGATATTTACGAATCTATGGAACAGAAATTTATTTCATTCGCCAAGTTCGTCATTTTTATATCTTCGAATTTTTCGTAAATAGATAAATTCCGCAACCTGATATTTGGATTTCGATTAATTGCCATTCTAACATCGTACGAAATATTAAGTCTAAGAAGGCAAAAGTAACAAGATGAGGATTGCCAGCCAGTTTATCATATCTCGAGAGAATTCAAAATCAACAACGGATACTATACGGATGAACAACGAACGTGGTGCTAATTACGCGGTTTATCTCGATTAATTCCGGATAATTGCGTCCACTAATTAGTCCAATTACCCCGATGGTTCGGCATAGCACGAATAACACTTGTCCTTCACGACACATCCTCATTGGTCGAAATGTCGCAAACTCAACCGCAGCAACTGTTATCTTCCTAGGTTGGATCCGTGCATTTCCAGTTGCCCATTTGCAGAATTACTTTACGGATATCACGATACTACTTCAAAACAACTATGCTTCCCACGAACATATGTACACCTATTCCAATATGTCAGTTTGTAACTAATTTTCATTTAATTTGCCCTTTGCTAAAATTATTTCGTTTAACAGTTTCGTTACTGTACGAAATTTGATTAAATATTATTAGGTAAATATAAATAGCACGATTTATTTCCAAACTTATACTTGCGTATGTTTAGAAAATTATTTACACATTCTAGCCAAATTTCTAAATGGAAATAATACATATTTCTCCATTAAAGCTATATATAATTTTAACATCAAAGCTACGAAACTTGTTAGAATGAAAGGTTAGTTAGATTTTTCAATTTCGTCTTTAGAAAGATCAATTTTGAGATAATAATATTGTTAAAATAGGATTATATAACATAGTAGTATATTACAGATCGGCAGTTTTAATATTGAAATATTATACATCGTTTAATAAATCCGTTTAGATAAATTATTTGAATATTTTCAAATCAGCTACGACTAGTGGATCGTTTGTTTGATTTCTCAATTCACGGACGTCATAGACTTTACAACGAGAGTGACAACAAATGTCAACCGTTTACAGCAGTTTTTGCATGTTTATTACGTTCGTCGCCTCCCCAAGAATTCCTTACGCAGTAGCTCATTCAATGTCGTGACGCCCGATGCTGTGGTTCTCGTCTACGCGACTCGTAAGTTTTCACATTATAATATAATATTATCTTAATAATTTATCAACGCTGCACTTTTAACGATATTAGTTACATTATTTCTTAAATTAATTAGGATTGAATGGAAATTCAAGAATGTATTTAAGACGCTTCGATTATTATTTCCAAATTATTTGTTTAACGTTATGCAAATTACATATTATTTGAAATACTTATGTCTCGCGTTGTCACACTGCGATGTAATTATTTTGCACGAAACGTTACTTAGTCCGCTTCATCGTTAAAAAGTATTAAGTGATAATGAGAAACCGAAATAAATGCTTCATTCGTTTGGTCACTTTCACTAAAGGATCAAACTTTTTCGATTAGAACTTGCTTCCGAGTAACAAATTTTCACAAATTTACGTTATTTCACCGTGAAAAATCATAAAACGAACTAAATTACTTTCTTTCGATGGTCAAAGAGTGTTATACCTGCTTGTATTTTTCATCAAATAGATCGTTTCGTAAATTATTTTGTAGTTACGACTGTTGGAATTATCGTAAATTATTCTACGTTATTTGTTGTCAAAAAACTTGCACAAAAAATGTCCACAATTTTTTTCTCAATAGAGGTCGATGATTCTGTGTCGTTTTATTGAAAATTCTCGTTTAATTTTTCATTCCAACATTATGCTTCGTTCATGCATCGAATATCAACGCATATGAAATCGTATTTCGTTCGAAATGGAATCGTAGTTTTGATTTTGCTTTGAAATCCATATAGAATAGATTAATCCTCGAGATAAATAATCGTATTTCGTGTCACAATATCACCTAAACAAGTTTTTTGAAGCTATGCTTCTCACGAATCCAGTTCGTTAAGCTACGATCGAAACAATGTTTCGTTCACGTGTTGAATGTTGAATATGGTCAAATGATTGCAACAGTGTTTGTAAACGCGAATTATGGTTACTGCGACACTTGAAAACTACGCAAAATACGGTGAAGTGGAATTCTACGTGCTATATTTGTACTTATTTGACGTATCACTTATTACTGAAGAGTCAAATATTACAGAACATTAATTAACCAAAATTACAAATTATTCACAAACATATTTAACATTTAATTAGAGACATACAAGTACGTACAAATGGTCTATTTCAAAGTTCACCATCGATAAAATAATTAAATTTCATATCGTTATTCAGAAACAAAATCATTTAAGAGAAAAATAGAAAAATTAAATCCTTACTTTAAATCAACATTAATAAAAGCCTACGCGATTATCAAAAACACCGTCTGTTATCAAATGATGAATATAGAAATTTCATTCTCCTATGAAATAGAAACATCAAATAGAAACGGAAAATACATCTTCCAGACTACTGTTAAATTATTCGTACGTTTACTTACGTTTTAATTAGGAATTAGTCGATGGTTCAATTTGGTGGAATTTATACTGCCTGAAGAAAGGGATAGAATAAGTCAGAAAAGTTGAGAAATCGAGTTATCTTATACCCCGGTTCTTTACATTGAGCGGCACACTTGGGACACTAATTTCTCGAGATAGCTTGCAATTTGTTTGTGTTACCCTCGTTTCCGGAAGTTCATTTATAAACGAAATCGAGGGTTTCGGCTGCGTCGAATCATTCTTGTTAATCCAACTCGCGGATGTTTATTCAAAATTGCGTCACGAGGTTGAAAACCGAAATCGATTTCAATTTTCACGTAGAATTCGTCGAATGGAGGTACGGTCGCTCGCGTAGTCCTTTCAACGAGCAATTTATCGAAAGTTCATTGCTTCGACTCCCTATTAAATGACGGGATGATTGCGTCGTTCGTCTCGAAACGGCGGCAACGACTCGTCTACGAGTAATCTCGCGGACATTTGCGGAATTCAAGCGCGGTAACGTCGCAAAAAATTCCTTGCCGAATAAAAAACGCGTGTAATCATCAGGCATGACTGCAGCGACAGACACAAACGAGCCGGAAATTTAATCAAACTTTGCTGTTTCTTGCTCGGACGATCGCCAAAATTTGGCAGCGAGGCAGATCAGTTGCCTCTGTATTCCTTATTCCTATGAGTTTTCTATCGAATTGTCTCGCTGCTTGGCCGATGGATAATAATCTCGAAGTAGCTCGACCCAGTTTCGATAATTGTTCACCGGTCCGGTTCCTTCGAGTTGCCCGATTCTTCGTTTGTTTTGTCACTCCTCGTCTTTTCTCGCTGTTGCCATTTTTCTTGTCCCTTCCTCTAGCCGTTTTTATCGGTGGTTTAATCGTCGAAATACGGGTCGCATCCTAAATGCCTTTTGTACCGGCGAAAGAACAAATAATTAACTCGGCCGGTTCGACGGAAGAAATGCAAACTTCGCGAGAATTCGATGCGAGAATTCTGTCTGCGAGTTTGTTTTTTTTTTACGGAAGGACAATTTCAGCGACTGTCGTTAAGGTACAAGAGTTTAGAGGCGTTTCATAGAGAAATTTATTTTAATTTTTGAGAAGAAAGTTATCAAGATGCAAGTAAAAATGATCTTTGTCGTATATCTTTGTAGATGATTAACGTCGAGATAATTTTGATCTTTCTTTTTCTTTCTGTTTTTTAAGATCAGTTTTTCTGCTCGTTCAACAGAACATTTTCTACAGTACATATATGTGTGGAAAACGAAAATTTACATACTCGGTATGTAAAGCCCCTTTCTCAAATATTTTCTTTTCTGCAATATCGATGGGCGTGGTTTCATACGTTTGTATTAAAAGAATCATGAATATTATTTCAAAGGGATAAAGAATTCTTCTCTCCTACAAGTCCTCTTAGATTATGTGAATGAGTCTCCGAGAATATTGAAAAAATTCTACCTCTTTTCATGTTCCGGATAGTAGAGTTTAAGCGATAAACGATATGTGGGAAAAATATGAATTTACTTTTTAGTGGAAAATTATAAATTATATCGAATACTGTGATAAATCTTGAAAATGCCAGAACAATTTTGTGTTTAAAGCTATCAAATCAATTATAATTTCCAACATAGAAAATCTTCACTTCATACACACCATTTATTACTTTGATTCCTCAATTTCTAATATATAATCCAATAAAATTTCAGTCACATAAAATAATGTTTTAAATCGGACAGGTTGTCTTTAATATAATAGAATATAAGAAAACAAGTTCCTTTCGCGATCGCGTAAAAGTGTTTTGTCAACTATTCAGTTAAGAACTATCAGCCACTATTGGTTGGCAACGTAGGTAATTCGAGCTGGAAGCAAACCGAGTAGAATTGAAAACAAATCAATTTATTCGAATGAAATGTGGCACGGGGGTAGATGATGGCGTGAGTAAGTGAAAAATCCGTTGTTAGGTCACGTACGAAGGAAATGAGAATCCCACTTCTCGGAGGAAGCACTCAGCCACCACCTACGATGCTCTATTCGAATAATTATACAATCGCCACGAATCCTTTTTGCAATCGCCAGTCGAAGTTAGACTGATATTCAATTCCAGGCGAAATCAAGTTGAAACTGTTCGAACCGAATGTTATTGTTAGAGTGATAGTCGCTCGAAGAAAATTGCGGTCACGTTCGGGTTTTTCCGAACCTCATTAGCGGTGTGAACGTTTTCACTTTGCTCCAATCTAGAATCTCTACCACCGAACGCTATCGAGATAATAGAAGAAGAAAAAAAAAGGAAGATCGTGAAGATAATAGCAACAAATTGGAAGGAAATCGACTACGCTTAATTTTTTACGAAGAGTGAAATAAAAATAATATTTGGATAGATATTGGAAACGTTCGAAGTATTTTTATACTAATATTTATTTTCTAGTACATTTTTTGTGAAACAGTAAAAGCCCATCTGTAACAGAAAATATTTCATTCGTAAAATCTTTTGAAATGATCCGTCAATTTTTGTGAGTAACTTATACCGTGGTTTGTTTCAATATTTGAAATAGTAGAATCGTTATTTACGATTCTTGAAATTTTCCATTTGTGGGTTGGGTATTCTATATGAAATTACGAATATATTATTAAATATTTAATAAAAGTGGCATATCGAAGTTCTTAATCCGTGTCGAGGCAAAGTAGAGTCAAAGTTGTACAGTAGTAATAGCCCTGAATTTTCTTAAACAGATAAAAAAAGTATTTTATAATAATTGTTTATATAAATATATAATAATTTATAATAATTGTTTTACAATAATTGTGTTGAATAAATGATTGTCCTTCCTAACTATTATGAGAGGGATTTTTATTACAGTAGATCTGCTGTTTAAGGACGTTCTTTACAAATGAAATTTTGTAATATCAAGATATCTTGTACAAGACACAGAATGTGAAATAATTTAAAACACTCGTATCGTGCGAAAGAAACAGAGAAACGAATAATATTCGCGTTGTTCTCCTTCCTATTTTAATTTCATCTCATTAAAAGCCAGCTGTCTTTTTTAAAACGTACAAAATTGTGAGGGATAATTCATGAAAAACTTACATTGTCAAGAAATGTAGTTCCTGAATGTTGAAGAGGGGTCGTTTTACAGTAAATTCTTCGTTCCGAAAGAAATTATTACAAACGAGATGTTTTTACAAATTACAAATATATTATTTTTTTAAACTGTTATATTAAGATTCGTCATTTTTAATACGATTAGTTAAAAATGTAAAGGAATACACGGTACCGTAAGGTTAATGAAATTTCATTCTTATTTACCGATTTATCGATAATATTACGGGAATGGTTTTCTATTTTAATAATATTTCACGGTAAGAGAAGGCGCTAGGTTTTATTCATGCCAAATGAATTCATTTTGCTGAAATGGAATCATTTTATTTCCTCTTGTGATCGATACTGTTGAAATTCAGCGAATATTAATTAGTCAGTTGGGATACTTCAATTGCGAACGAAGAACTCTACGCAGATTCCCATTAAAATTCGAGTAAAAACCGACAATACATTGTCTAAAATATAGACAGACGAAACGATTGTTACTTAATTAATTTCGTATTGATTACAGACAAATCTGTTTCTTGCTAGTCCCATTTTTTGTAACAATATTTATATTTCGTAAACTTCCCTACGCATCTGTCTTGCCATTAATTTTTTTTAGGTGTTATAATTCCGTAGTGCTTGTTATAGCGATAATTATATTTCTACGGATCGTTGTATATTTAAAAGAGAAGAATCAACAGTGATTTTAATTCTCTTCGATTTGTTTGTAAAATTTCACCGTTTTATTTCAATTCCCAGCTTTTGTAATAATACATTACGAAAAAATAAATTCAACTCGTTTCTTGTTGAAGAATTAAACAATGAAATCAATTACTCGAAAACAAATGGATTTTTTTGTACATAGAATTTCGTATATTTTTTGTAACTGTAATTGCTAAAAAATATAATTCTGAAATGGTGAAATGTTTGCTGGTTTCGTAATTTTTACAGAATATATTAAAAAGTAGTAATTGATTTTCTTCTCGCTCTAAAAATTCATTGTATTACGAAGGATAATTATAGAAATATGAAGAAACTAAAATGCAAGAAAATTACTATCCCCGAGTCATTCGAGACAAGAATTAATATGATACACATTCGTTTCATTTCATAAATTTATGTTATGAGTTACATTTATTAATAAGGATATGAAAGGTTACATTTATTCCTTTCGCTCATATTATATTTCTGACAAATATTTATCAACTGTATTATTAACTTTTCAACTCTTTATTATTTATGTTGTTTGTAATGTTCAGATTTTTTAATATACATATATTAAATGTATCTTTTTGATTAAATGTTATAGGTATTACCATTCTGTGACTATGAAAGAATTCAATAAGCCTGTTCTGAAATATCAAACTAATATAATTACGTAATATAATATCATTCAAAAGTAATTTTCAATGTCCAATTTATTGCGAGAGTGGACATATAAAATGCAATGGAAAATTACAGATAGCGGTGTTTAATTTATGACGAAACTGATTAACTAATTGCAGTAACTGTAATCGATATTATTAATTATTCACTGAAATTACTTTCATCTCACCTGCTAACCGTACTTAATCAAATTTTAATGTTCATTTCGTGGTTTGCACTTATTTCGAAGTTCGGACCACGTTTCCAGCGATTGCCATCAATATTTTTATTATCGGCTAACCTTGCTTTAATATTACGTTCGCTTCTCTATTATGCAATACGATATGACAGAGAATTTTCGTGGCGTGCGAGCTTTATGTTGTTTTACAAGATTTTCACAGAAAGATAACATCGATTTACTGCCAATGGCATAAAGTTTTTTACGTACATCCACGTACCAGACCGCAATAAAAAATGGGAAATAGAAAAACATAAGGAATGGAATCGCGCGTTTTATTCGATCTCTTCCTATTTGATCTTGTACGGGTAAAATTGTTCCCGTTGTGCGAATCCTTTTTTAATACTCAAAAGCAACGAAAGTAAATCCGAATAGCAGGAATTTAATTCCATTGTGCCAACCTTTTATCGGATCTTTGTAACGAATGTTAGACATGTATATTGAGAAGCTAGAACAAAAAATAGTTCCATATTTTTCATAAAAATTAAGACCAGACGCGTTGAGAATATAAGGAAAGAAACTTTTATGGAACAAGCGTATCGCGAATCATGATATCTAAAATTATTATCTATCAGGTTCAATCTACTTCCGTGCAACGATAATTCTAGCTTTCACTAAATTGTTCCATAGTTTCGACGACGCCGGTAAAACATCGCGGATACTTCAAATTCCTCTCGGATTCCCCTGGAATCTCATCATCAAAGTCAACACCAAAGCAAAAAACAAAATGTTTGGTACGATACTAAAGCATCGCTTCGTTCAGATTAGTTAAGCTACGTAGCTACGTGGATTGAAACTGATGGAGAGTGTCTGACGGAAATGAAAAAGAACGAAAGGATGCTGTAATTGTTTGAAGAACGCATTAAGTACAAATTTCTCAATTATGAAAATATTGATTATGAAAATTACAAGTTGTTAGACCATCTTCGATGCTTTACACAAAACTGAATTAAACTATAAGATAAGCTAAACTGAAACATCGAGCTTGCGCTATATTGTCGCTACATTATCCATAAAATCGCAACGCTCCATCAACGTTTATCGCAAGGACAAGAATTGAATAGAATGTAGCGATCAGAAGAACGAACCACGAAATAGTTCGTAATGCATTGCGTCGCGTTCAGCAAGCTTGTATCGCTTTCATGCGCCACACGATTTGGGCACAATGACGCGCGAAATGTCGAAAATAACCAACTGCTCGCGGAATAACGTGTAACGGCGAATGGTAGGAAGTAAAGCGTGCGTTCGAAGCGGCCGTTCGATAACCGAAAACCGGAAAAAGCTGTAGCGACGTATCGACGGGCGCG
>NT_176667.1:1884713-1892232 GCF_000188095.3 Bombus impatiens | reverse complement strand
AAAACGCGACTCGGATATTTTGCAGCGAGCCGACCGACAATGAAAACTCAATTAATATATTGCGACCGATCTGGACGACGCTCGAAGTCGACCAGGTCGAATCAACGGCAACGACCGGTGGTGAAACGTTTTTTTTTTTTTCTCTTTCGTTTCGTTTTATTCATTCGTTCGATCCAACTTGTCGCGCGACCGAAATGGCGGCTCGCCTCTAAGGAACGAACTACATATTCTACTCCCCAGAGAACCATTTCCATATACGCAGCATGCGCTGTTTCGAACTTTCGATTCCTACGTTATTTCTATATTCTTTTTTATTTCCTCTTTACGATATCCGTATCCGCAGTTCTCTTCGTTCGTTGTTAAATTTTTTAATCGTTATCCAAGTATCTGGGATAATTGTATCGATCTCGAAGAAAATGAGGTTTCATCTCTTTCCCGAGCAATTCCATTTCAACCGCCAATATTCGTATTTTCCTGGTTTCTAGTACCGCAGTGTTCGTTTATTGCTATATTTGTTTGCTCTGTCTGGGTTTTTGCTTTAAACGGTGTTTGAGGAATCGAAGTTGATACTGTTAGAACGCAACAGAGACAGAATAAGAGCGTCTGATGAATTCTTTCCAGGAAGGAAAATGAACTTGATTCCAAATACCAGCAGCGACTCGCTTTGCGATAAAGAGTGAAATATTGAAACTGAAATGTGTCAAAATGGTGGTAGATGTTGTGCTTTGATACGTGACGGCCATAAGGTTGAAATCTCGTTACGATCTTCGACCGTGACTTTTCAGGTCCGAACCATAAAACATCCCTGTATCTGTCATAACGTCACTCTTTCACTGGCACTATCTCTGCGTCAACAAACAAATTTTCTACTGTTTCTACTATTTTCGGAAGTCAGCCAATGTCATCACTCTCACAATATGTCAATTTCGTATAAATTTTCATCACTTTCAACCAGATTATACGTACGGCGTTGCCTATGCATATATCAATGTTAGATTTAACACAAATTCGTATATGAATCACCGATAGCTTTCGATTTTTCTTCCGATAAAGAAAGTGAAAAAATGTTGGTGTCGCTTCTCGGGTTACGACTATATCAAATTTATAACAATAACAATATAATAATAATTTATAATATAATTTATAAATAATTTCTAAAGGAATTGTAAACGAGGAAACTACAATAACTCCATTTCAAAAATTCAACGCAGCTATTGAATCCAACTAAATGTTCTAAAATTATCAGTAATCGAAACTATAACAACAGGAACGTATCTTACTGATCTTATTTATAACTAACGAGAAAAAAATGAATCAAGGGAAGTAATAATCGTGTTCGTAAATACAAATGACATTAGTTAACGATTGAACTTGCTTAAGCGAAACAGAACGGTTCAGTAAATTCTCAGCAAGCACATGGTACAGAAGGAAAAGCAATTAAACAAGAAATAATTTAATGTTTACGTGTAAGCCGTATCTTTTCGCATATTTAGATTATTAACAACACTCAAAAATTATATCTTAGAACCGTATCGCGCGCGAATCATGAAGTTTATCGATCACCCGTTCGCCGTGTACGTGCTTGGATTTTTATTAGAGGTATCTCGTTGCCAGAGTAAAACCTGTTATGAATCTGCCGAGAACAACGGCACTTTTGCCTGCCTGGAAAAATACGAAAGTATAACAGGTATCGGTGTGATTTCGTTCGATTCATTGCGTTATTTAATATTCTTCTGCCTTCCTCTGTTTTATCTATTCCGAGCGGTAGTTTTATCGTGTTTCTCTTTCTTCTCGAAGCGAATGTTATTCAATTTCAACCATCGAAAAGAAATTATTTCACTTCGTAGCTCGCTCGTGAACGGTGTTTGTAATTCATAAGAATTTCAATCGTATTCCTTATAATGTGTGTATAATTAAAGAACAGTACCGCGTTAACGCAACGTTTCGCTTGTGATTGTTTCTTCTGTCACTTTACGTTATTGAATTCTGTTTTTATGTAATTATGAAAAATAAATGCTTGATACATTTCCCGTTAGTCTCCTTTAATTTACATACTACGATTTAATATTTATAATAGTAGAATAATCGTGTTTCAAATCTTCGAAACATCTATTATTTTGTAAAAAATGTCCATTCCTTCCAGAAGAAAAAAATATGTAAGAGCTATGGTACTTTGTTCACATCTTTCAACAACGTTGCGTCCATGGAGAGATATATATTAATCAATTAAAAATAATAATCATATATTATTGAAACAAATTTTTTAATTATTTTATTCACTGTTTTCGATAGGTAGATATTATTTCACGTAACAAAGAACCAAAAACTTGGAATTAACGACTTTTCCGATATAACTTAATTCGATTATAATGCCAAAAAAAATCAACTTGTATTCCAACTACGCAAACCTTTACTTCCCAAGCATAAAACTTTTTCAAAATTTTATCTTTAGAATCGTTTCTCTCATTCTCTCAAAATTTAATCACAGATCACAATTACAAACGTTGCTTCATTTTAATTCAACGATCTCACAAAATTTTATACAATTTAATAAAATTCCTTCAGAGATATAGTTGAAATGACGACGAATTTAAGGAAATAGAACGTACGTTAAACCGTGTAACTGCTGACATTAGTTGAACGAAACACGAAGCAAGATTTCCAACCATGATGTCGTTTTACGTGATTGCAACGGGCGGGTTTGCCTTTTAAACTCACAAATCGTATTTCCCGGTTCCGTGATCATTCTCGCTTTTTCTATGGATCAGCCGCAAATTCGAACAAAAAAGTTCCTGTTTTATCTGCAGTTGCAGAAGCCGCGGCTGTACGGCAAATCTGATTAACTCGTCGTGGCAC
The DNA here is from genome assembly GCF_000188095.3 of Bombus impatiens. Taxonomy (NCBI): domain Eukaryota; kingdom Metazoa; phylum Arthropoda; class Insecta; order Hymenoptera; family Apidae; genus Bombus; species Bombus impatiens. The sequence goes on along the minus strand of NT_176667.1, from coordinate 1,889,376 downwards.
GTCGTTCCGCGTGGCACGATTTTTAGTGGGACATGCAAACACACGGTCCTGTCCGGGTTCAAAGATGTCCAACCTAGCTAGAGGCTCTCTCTCGCCTCCATTGTTATCTCGGACTTTTGTGGACCGTAGAACGGATTGTTTTCGGCTTCGTTGTCGACAGTTTTCATTTTGCTATTCAGAAAACTGTTGACAGTTTTTGTTACGCCTTCGTTGTTGCCCCGAAGTGTTTGCCCACGAATCACCGTGACTTACAACCGTAGACGGAAAACACTTTCTCGGAAAGGCCTTTGAATTGCGAGCACCATCGACTTTCCCCGCACCTGCTGATACGTTTTGAAGACTTTCGAAACGTTCAAAAAATTCAGAAACATTGGGACATTTAATGTGGCAAATGTTTATTTTCTGTGGTTTTATCTTTCATCGGTGGAACAGGAGACATCGCAGTCGTAGATTTAATTAAAAATTCGTTCACTAGTGGATATCCTTACTCTGTTCACAAAAGTATTCCATTATAGCAGTAGATGTTCGAGATTTCACGAAATATTCACGATTAAAGTTTCAAGACTGTATCATGATTTTTAGTTAAGATAATCAGCAAATGATATACTTGCGTGAAGGTAACATGTTGGAATTCTATTCACACTCGTAAGAAAGTTGTTTTTTAAACAGTAATTTTCTTGCAAGAATCACGAATACTATTTTGTTATACATATAAGGTGATAGAGGGTCTGATATTTGGAAGATCTGTGGTACCTTGGCCTTATCCAGAGGAGTAGAAAGTGTTTATTCGAAGTAATTTGCGAAAGCAATGCTCTCGATGTAAAGTCAACTTTTATTATTTAAGAAGCTGAAGTTTTCCAACCGAGTAGTGTTCTCAGTAAACGAACGATACAATAATTTTGTTACGCCTGATATAATTGTTTGTTACATAAAAATACGAGAAAATTTGATAGATTTAAAATTTGATTTTAATAGCAGAAACAGTTAGTGTCTCGTAGAGAAAGAGGTTACTTCCTGGTACACAAAAGATAGAAAAGGGCTACAAAGGGATCAAAATGTTTCGCATAATGCTTCACCATGAAGTACCACGTTTTACAGGAATTTTTTTAAATAAACGAGGATAAATTTAGTGTACGTTAGTTTCCTTCTTTTACACGAACATCATTATCGTCTTAAACAAGAAGGATAGCGTACGTAACGTTAGGGAGGGTCATTAATTTCAATTTGCAAGGATAATCCTGAAAGATGCGAGGAAATTGTGCTCGAGTTTCCCGAGAATAACTGCATTCTGTGAATTCATAGGATGCAACTGATAACAATGTTGTACGAAATGCATGTAAAAAACATAATTAACCGTATCCTAAGATGAAACATATACTTACTCCTAATTTATATTTAAAGCGGTTTAATATGAAATCAACAGTTATAGAACAGCGATGGTATTATTTTTCCCTTAATTTTTGTAATTTTAAGAAATTTGTTGAGATAGTTTGGCATAACTAATAAACAGATAATTACAGTGATAGCAGTCATTCGTTAGTACGAGGTAGTATTTCTGTGCAATTTACATATAGATATGACTTCATTAACACGTATCAGCAATCAATTGGTAATCATTCACGAATAATGATTAAAACTATCGATTACCAGAGAATGGTTCATCTATCAACTTATTATCTACGCTTGATAACTATGATATTGAACGATTTAATGGACTTTCGTCGATAGCAGTAATACAAATAACGATTTTAATTCATGAAACTTGTCTTTATGAAATCATTACTGCCATTAATGAATTCGAACGTCCATCGATCCAACAGAAATTGATATACAACATTCGTGCATAGGACAAAGAACGTACGAAAGCAATGTTCTAAATGTCTAGAACTAAATTCCTGAGGTATACGTTTCCAATTAAATTATTGAAACATTTTTCTTCTCGAACGAAAAACATATATAAAATAAATATATTTTATTTTCATAATTATAAAATTCATTTTTAACTATAATTAATTCCAGTTAATAAAATATTTATCTATCGGAGGAAGGCATTATTTGCTTCGAAATACTTATATCCCTTAACTTTTTCAGCGAGCGTGTGTAAATGTGTTCGCACAACTTTACAATTTTTCTTATATATAAGAGAAAAAGAAGAAAAAACAGCGTTCGATGGCTGGAAAAAAATTTACAAACCGTGTCAGTGATTCCCAATTGGTTAAGCTACTTAAATAAAAAAAAAAAAGTTCCCCTGCGAACGTATCTACATATCGGAACTCGAGCGTTTTAATTCGGTCTCGATCTAATTTTTTTGTTCCTTGCCCATACTTTTTCCCTTCTGTTTCGTGATTCTGAATATTTCGAATCGTGGCTATCGTATCGAGGCCGCGTTATTCATTTCACCCGTTCCGTTTTTACATTTATTCCCGGCGATTCAATCGCGGCCGAATTTTCCCGGATTCTCGACACGCGAGGCAACTGTACTTTCCGCGAAACCGTATCACCGCGGCGAAACATGACGGAAATTCTCGCTGGTCGAGTTACGCTCCTTTCTGAATTTACGTTACTCGAGCTGGCGTGTCTCGAATGGCTTAGAGTGTTGCGGAGTCGCGGCTTTTGAAACCGCAACGCTACGAACTTTCCCGCGATCTTTGGTGACACAACATTCCCACGATTTAATGCGGACAGTGTGACTGACTTAGAGAGTAAACCACTTATCCAACGTACACGCTTGAGATAGTTCGACGATACGGTTTGGAATTAACTCTGCCACGTCTTTTGCGTTATTTTCGATTCAATCGTGTCTTTTTATCCCTAACAAGGAAAATTGTACAGGGTTAGTTTTGAACGCTAGAATTACGAGAGTGGTCAAAGTAAACAACATATATACGTAATAGTCGTTTATTTTTTTCCTTTGTATTATGAACATTTTTTCGGATGTCTTTCGCCTTGATTTTCTTGCTACAAGTTTCATACTTCAGTCGTCGGTATCTCTAGTGATTTGTCTAAATGTTTTAGTTGGACTGTGCTAAAATTTCCTTTAGAATGTTGAAATTCCTTTTGTTAAGTGAAATGAGCGCGAGAATAGGACATATAAATTTGTAACGAGATTAAAGTTGTGTTGAAGCGGTAAAATAGAAAATGGTATTTTTAAAATAGGCAAAGTAGCTTTGATTAATTATTCCCCGAAAAAATCTAAAGTTCTTCTTTCTAATTATTTACCTAAGCGAGGTATTATTTTCTAATAGGTAATATCACATATTGAATAGATATAATTAAAAGAAAATTGTACAGCAATGGCTTCCCTTTATTAATATCCCCGTCAGTTTTCCGAAAATAAGAAATATATCTACTAGCGAAACGGTAAAAGAAGAAACGATTGAATGGAGGTGACATTAATAGAATAAGTTACTAGCTAGCCACGTTTCAATGCCTTCTGATAATATATTATCGAGATCCATTTCGATCCAATTCCTATCGCACGAATGAAAATATATCAATGGGGTCAAAAGCGCTTTAAAGGCCAGTCACTTGGAATGAGTTGTCCATAGGATCGCACGAAGGTCCCTTTCACGCTATAAATCTCCTAAAAACGATTCTCTTGAGCTGATGTTTGAAAAGATTGCACCGGGAGCTTTTACGAAGTTTTATTTCCTTGATAATTCCAAGCTCGAGTGGTACTTTATCGATGGTCAAGGAAAGGATAATTTTGCCGGTTCCTTGTCTTTCGTTATAATGCTGTAAAAACTACACGTTCCTTTCAATGCAAGAATCAGAGCTGCGATTATTGGAAACTCTTCAGTTTATTTGTATTCGAAGAGAAAGAGCGAAATAACGTTATTTCGTCTAAACGTAGGTAGAATACCGTGGATGTCCAATATACTAGTTTCAATTTTCGTAACACATGCAAATGTTTATACATATGAAATGAAGATTGAGAAAAATTTATATAGACTACAACTAGGTACGATCTACTATTAATTTCATTCGAAATAAAGTAGTATGGTAAGAAAAATAAATTATTTGACACATACGATACCATATTTAGAAGCAAAAAATCATACACGACTGGTACGAATTTTTTGAAATTATTCGACGTAAAATTACTTGAAAGTCGGTAGCTTGAACCGAGTTATCGTAACTATTTGACAAGTTATCCGTGTCAAAGCGCTTCCTGAGTGACAAGGAATGCATTATTAATCGATCGGCAATTACTTGTACAAACTGGATGGACCAGAGCTGAACCGCAAGCGCAACGTCCATTAACGTCGCAAAATTCTGTCACCGATGCGGCTGGTTCGGCTTTTATTTTTCACTTTTCCCGTTTACATCGCTAAGCACGAGTCGAGAGCGTCGAAAGAAGGAGACATTAATTACATTAGAACGAAACGCGCCCGCTTGCCTAGACACTTGGCTTAGTAATGTGGCTGTAACCGAGCGACAATCAAACTAATCAGCTGATAAAATCCCTTAAATATAAGGGAAAGCAGACCACCTCTTCTTCTCTTTACAGATGGTATTTTCATCCGGCGGTTCTCCACACCAGAAAATAGGAGTATTGATAACCATGATGAAGCCCAACCACTCAGTTAACAATACTGGGCTCTGCCATGCCTATGCCCAAACTGGTAGTTGACTGACCAACTTTCATCCCCCCCCCCCCCCC
>NT_176667.1:1847741-1884310 GCF_000188095.3 Bombus impatiens | reverse complement strand
CCCCCTAGGAGAAGGGGCCCGTTATATAGCGATACCCACGTGTCCTCACGCTCAAGATAATTGCTACACTGTGTGTATGGCGCACGCACGGACCGCCCGCACCTCCAGCTCAAGTAAAGCAATAAAATAGAATAGTAAGTTTAGTAGCAATAGTATCCCCTCCTGATCTTTGATCGCGGCAAGAAGATCCGAAGTAGGGGTGGTCGCTCCACTAGGAAACGTCACACTGCAAAAGGGGGGTGGAACCGAGCTTTGGATACAGTAGGCCCGCCATTCGTACATATCTTGCTTACATATCATTCTACCATATATATTAATGTCTTTCCTCTCTCCTCTCTTCTTCCATTGTGTCTAAGGTATAGTTCTGCTAGGTAAGCTTTACTGAAGAGTTCTACTAGCAGATCTCGCATTTCTCTCTCCTTTTCCTATATTTAAAAATTCTACTGGCTCATTGGCCGACGTTCCAACTTAAGCACGCAGAGCAAAATTACGCTTTATAAGACCATAATAAAACCTGTCTGGACCTACGGGATCCAACTATGGGGAACAGCAAGTAATTCCAACATTGAAATACTCCAACGCTTCCAATCGAAAACGCTAAGATCCCTGGTAGATGATCCTGGTATGTTACCAACGAAGCAATACATATCGACCTCAAGATATCCACAGTCAAAGAAGAAATAAGAAAATGTAGTATCAGATATATCATAAGAGTTAACAACCATCGAAATCCCCTAATTATTAAATTACTTAATACATCGGACCAGATTCGCAGGCTAAGAAAACACTATCCTTTAGTCCTAAGTACTAGATGCAGCTAGAAATAAACTAACTTACTGTAAATTAGTTAGTCATGTCACTGCACCACGTCAGAGAAACTTACTCAAAATTCTCGATGCGAGAATTGATTGTAAAGTGCTTGTAAATAAGAAAAAAATTTTTTATTTATGCTTTTTCAAGTCGTTGTTTGTTTATTTGATACTCAACATCTGTGATGGAATATCTAAATATGGAACTCCGGTCGCCGGGATTCGAACACGAGTCCAAATGTTCGCATCTAAGGCTCTAACCACTGCGCCGCCGTCGACCGGGAGTAGTTAGTGTAGAGTGGTGGTATTTTGTTGTCGAGTGCCGCCACAGTAAGAATCCTCTAGCGAATAAACGAGCCACCGAGCATGGGCCAGAGACGCGAATTCTCTTAACTTTGTATTGTAGCTGTTGTTACAAAGTCTCGTGAAAAATTGCCCGTAAAAAAGGAAATCCTTTCTCTTGGTTAACTGTGAACTCTTTTACGCTTTTAATACCGATACAGTACTAGCAAAGATACTAGTAAACATAGAAAAAAGTTGTGGGCTTGATTAATTACTAGAATGGGTTACAATATTTCACACTTTTTAAAGTTTTAAAGTCACTCTATTTTTAAATTGGTCTATTTTATAAAAATTTATACGACTAATTTTAATCTTTGAAACAAAGATATTTTTGTATCTTTGTAATTATAATTTCAATTCACCTTCCTGTCAATTTTCTGATTCTTTGTACCCTGTCAACGTTTCCTTTTCCGCAAAATATTTTATAATTTTTTAACATATATTAACATATATTGTATATTTTTTAACATATATTGTATTGTAATTGTTAATTTTGTTGCAATATTTTTCAGAACAGGAAGATATCTTTTAACAAGGAGATAAGCGTGATTCGCGATCGAGGAAACTAAAGACTTCACAGGTAAACGAGACAATCAATCAATATGATCATTGATCCGTCAGTTAACCCTCTCATTCCCGAATTATTTAACAGTCACAAATATTGACTTGTTACATAATAAATAAACGATTCATTCAGATATAGAATCCTGGCAGAAATCCTTTTCATCCACTAAATATTCGAACAAATTCTATATTCCAAATATTTTCTCCAATCTTGCATATTATCGGCTTTCGATGCAATTTTTCATCTTTAAATTTTCCACTCTCGAATGCGCAAATATACGCATCTAACGATTAATTTTTTTATATCATACTTGATTACCGTGGGAACGAGAGGGTTAATAAATTAATTGTGATTATTAGCAGTAACACTAGAACGATTACATAGTACAAGCTAAACCAGAGTTTATTCGATCGACTCTGATACGTAGGCAAATAAACGACAAACCTTAAGTCGCGTGATAAATCTTTCTCGCAACACAAAAGTCGCGATACAATTCGCAATTCAGGAACTCTCTCCGCCTCGCGATTTTTATGGCGTATAACAACAAGAATAAAATATTCGCCTTTGTGTCGCCGAATCTTTTATGCGTTCCATTCTGCTACTTATTTCGCGCGAATTCCCGGAAAGGAACACCGGCCATTACTGAATTGCATCAGAGGGAAATTGGCCTAGAAGCCAGCCCCATAGTCGGTTGGATTCTCCGTTAGGTAGGTTAGGTAACGCACGGCGGTTGAAAATGCGAATTCTCTTTACTTCTCTATTGTCCACCGTACTCGCAAAGGGAATGAGAGGAAGACAGCAAGAGCAAGAGAGAAAGAGAGAGAGAGAGAGGAAGAGAGAGAGAGAGAAAGAGAGAGAACTGGGCTAGGGAGGAAGGGGATATTTGCTCTTCTGGGAAAGTAAACTCCAGAGCTTTTCATACACGCGCGACTCGTAGCGCTAACCCAATTTTACCGGTACGACGCCAACGAAGCTTCGGCGGCTACGTTTTCACCGAGAGACGGGTTATTTGCCTTACCTACACGCCACTACACGGTACCGTCTTTTATACAAAGTATTGGCAAAGGTTGGAAATGTCCCTGTAGGAAGAGTGCGCCCACGACAGTTAAAATAATATCGGTTCATGGTGAGGAAGCTTCGAAAATATTATTTGTTAGACGCGCTTTACGTGTTTTGAGAAATTTCTCTTAGGGAGATAAACCGAAAGAATGTGGGGGTCGAAGTGTTTGCTTTAGAAGGGAATGGTTATACATGGAATGTATCATGCTACACGGTGGATAATCGATACTGTTATTGTCTTTTAACGGTTTTATTTTTTAACTTTGAAATCTGCGATTACTTTTAGCGATAATAATTTACGAGGTAGTGCTACTGAATTAATTCATCAGATTTATTGGAATTGTATGTTTCTCTCGGTTTTGCCTCATTTTAATATGTTGACTACCACGATTAGTCAGTAACGATTGGCGATGTGAGAATTGATTGAGACAATTAAATTAGAAATGAACAGTACATAGTCGTAAAATTGTCAATATCTTTAATACTGTGATAACAACGCGAGGTACTACTACAAATAGATATGAAAGAAAGTTTCAGTAAATTAATTTTCTGATACGTATATTCGGCTGTATCGTATAAAATTTGCATAGCAGATAACATGTTAACCCAAATGCAGCTAATCTCTTTTTTTTATATTATTCAAAATAACGTTATCATCCTTTATTTAGATTCTAAGTTGAATACGTTAATTTCATTTCCCTACGTTACTATTATTTAATTTAAATAAATTGTCATTCTTTCTGAAGAACAGAATCATAAAATAAACTAAACTAAGCATAGATAACACGAGTATATACAATTTCTAGCTCTTACTTCGCATTCATTTATATGTAGTAATTGAAAAAACGAATAAATTACGAAAAATGCAGATCGTACACTTCGTACCGAATGTAAAGTTGAAAAACAAAGTAAAAAGTGAAAAAGACCGTGGAATTCTTGTACCAAGTCTTTATTTAGACGAGCGTGTTATATAGATATGAAATCTGGAATTCCCTATTCTAAACACGTGCACGCTGCAGCAGGTGACATCGTCGTCGGATGACGGTATCTAGTTTTATAACACGAACAAAGTTGTCTAGACGAAAAGACCGAGTGTGGAAGTAGTAGAGTGAAAGGTACACAGGGCTCGTAACGAAGTTTTCAAAGACAACATGGAGTTTGATATCTAACGAGTTCATTCTACTCGGCTGCGATGGCAAAAACTGCAAGTGGAGATCTCTATCTGCCACTCTTTCCGGCCAGGTCACTCATCTATCTTCGTTCCACCCTTCTTTCGCACCCTTCTTCGTCTCTTTCCCTAGCAACCAATGTTGAGAAACGCGAAATTCGTTCCCCTACCCTTCGCGCGTTACTCATCCAAGGCTTCTGGATTTTAATTTTATAAGAAATTATTGGCGTATAAGCGACGTACTTTGATCGTTCGAGTGTCTCTTATTACGCATTTTACGTTTCATATAATTGTTTTCTTTATACTTAAAGCGTGTTTCTACAATCAAATAAATATAAGATTCGTGGCACGAATTATTTCTATCTTTTGATGGAAACTTGCATTTCTTTCAATCAACATTATACACCTTTATATGGTTATTTTAACGTAAAATTGTAGTTTCGAAATAGCGTTTCTACGATATAATTTTATATACTATTCTAGATTGTAACAATGAATATCTAAACGTGCAAAATTATAACACTATTGATCCTTAATTGACTAGGACACAGTTAGCCGGAAAAATATTTGCTCGATGTTATTTTGTATTTTATATTTTTCAGGATAAAAATTGTTGGGAATTTGTATCGCGTAAAATGCGGAGTACAAAATAAAATTAAATAACTTAAGACCATTGTTATGGTCGACTGTTCTATGATGTAAAGACTATTTTTTTATTAAAATAAATCATTTCTCGATATATGAATAAACAATTATCTCGTAGCATATTCGTGATCATGTTATACTGCTTTTGAAGTAAAATATAGTATCTTTACTTTGAAATGTGGCAAAATTGTATTCAAATAAAAATAACCCTGCTGTAAAATGCACTAAGATCGTTATAGCTGCCTATACATCGTTACATCATGCAAAACGAAAAACTGAAAACTTTTCAACATCCATATCATTTTCAATCGTTAACGCCCTTACCTCTGACTCCGGTGACTGAACGATTAGCGACGTTCTCGGTGGTTTCTCGGGAGGTACCTTTTTCAAAGTTCCAGTAAACGAAGCCACGGAAGCAGTGCTGGACGGTGCTGAAGCTCCCTCGTGACCGTCGATTTGACACTGAAGTCGATGAAACTGTGAGAACGAAGTACGGGACGTATCGGCGCGATCGAATTGTGGCAGACACGGCAGTGGCATCTGCGACATGTTCGGTATCTGAATAGAATTCGGGTCGCTGGTGTCGTGTTGAAGCCTAGGTGATAATTTCTCGCAGACAGACGATTGGCAGGATTGATGATTAGAGTTCTGTGTATAGGAAGCGGTCAATAACGTTTGATGATGACTGTGCGGCGTATTCTGGCTTTGCGACGTGCAAATCTTATCGGTCGGTTGTTCTTGGTGGTTGGGCAGAGAATTCGATTGAATCTGGTGGATCTCGTTTCCGATCGAATGCGGCTGAAAATCGGTCGATCTTTGTAATTTATCGCACAGCTGGTTCTGTGCTTGCAAACTTTGCAGACGGGCTTGTAAATCACTTTGTTGATGTTGAAATTGCGCCACTTTATCGAGGATTTGATTTTGATTCTGAAGACATTGGAGCTTCGCTTGTAGATCGCTTTGTTGACGCTCAAATTGGCTGAGTTTCTCGGATATTAAATCAAGATTCTGTTGATTTTGCAGTTGTTGCTGCTGGGACGTCAAAGCGTCGGATTTTTCGTTCTGTGTGTCTAGTTGACTTTGAAGATTATCGCTCTGGCTCTTGCTATGAGTTAGTAAGCTGGTCGAGATATTGTGGCTTTTACGATGGCTATGGATTATATGATCTACTTGATCGATCGGTTTACCTAAACTTGTTTCACCGAAGTCTGTTACCACAGTTAGGACAGTCTTGGTATCTAACTTTGCTTCGCTAAGGGCTGGATACTGATGGCATATATTAGGACTGGCTCTTTGAGAGGGAGCCGTACTAGCAGGTGGTCCAAGGTTCGCTACGGATCCACTAATGGGCTGCTCGTCGAACTCCTTTCTCGAGAGTTCCATGTGCTTCGTTAGGTCAGCACTAACGTGTCGCAAATGTCGACGTTGTTCCATTATAGTCCTCTGACTGATGTTGGGTATAGGTTGAAAGGCCGATTGAGTCATTCTAGCTTCCTTGCGATCATCTGGTTGATGTATCTGTCTCGGGTCTCTTCTTTCCTCGGACTGATTACGAGAACGTGGACTGGTGGAGAGCATTTGATTCTGCATCATGTTTCTTTCGTGTTCCTGTCGTTGTCGTTGTTCAGCCCATATCGTTAGCTCTTGTCTAGTCTTCTCGAAATTTTGATTTACAAACGACGGACTTTTCTGTCCCGCGCGATCCGCGGATCCTTCGCGAATCGGCATGAAAGGCATAGGAGACCTTCTAACGTCTTCCATTCTCTTGCCTTCTATGGTCATCGGTGACCTCCTATGCTCGTCGAAGTAATCGGATCGTCTGTTTTCTTGCGGTATCGCTACTCTTTGATTAGGGCTCACGTTACCCCATTCGGGCTTTCTATCAGCCCCTATGCTCTTCCTATTTTCTTGTCTCGTATCAAAAGCCATCGGCGATACTCTTAAGCTCGTATCCAATCGCCTTTGATCAGGCGGATACACTTGATTGGTTTCGACTCGTTTCGGATCCACCATAGTTCCGGTCTTCCTCGCTGGCATTAATATTTCCTGATTCGTGTCACCAGGGAACGTGAACGTAATCGTATCGTTACGACGTTGGAAACTCGATGTAACGTCCACGGAAATAGATTTCCTGTGTTCAGGTCTGGTCACATATAGACCACAATCGGTTACCACGGTTTCGCACATTTTTTCTCGACCAGGTGGATCTCCATTCGTATCGACGTACAGACCGTCCTGTCTCGTCCTAGGGTTTTGATTAATGGCTGTCAGGTATCTTCTATCCTGAGTATCGGTTACGATCTGTGCGCCTTGCACGATTATAGCCCCGTCGCTTCGGTGAATTTGTTCTTGCGGTGGATTTTGATTTGGGTCGTATTTAGGTTTCTGCATACCTGGAACATCGACACTCGCAGACTTTCTGTGCCCTGTATCGTGAGTAATCTTCGAATTACCTCGTGGTGGAACCATAGGTTTGGGTCCACGACTGGGTCTCTCTGTAGTCGCCATTGCGAGACTATGAGTCACATTTTGGGCGATCGGTTGAATGATAGGCTGTGTCTGATATTGTCCAAGTTCCTGAGAGAATCTTTGAGGATTCGGTGATTGCTGTCCGAATTGTTGAGCGGGATACATTCCAGTATGAGGATTATACGGTACCGCGTTCATTACTGTTTGAGGGTACTGACTATAGGAATACTGGGGTTGCCCGCCGAATTGAGCGTAACTAGCCGGTTGAGGTACGACAACGCCTGAAAAGTACGGTGGCTGAGGACTGGCGGATTGAGGAGGCATTTGCGATCCGTGTTGAACAGTTACGTATTGACCCTGTCCAGTGAACATCGGATTCGCTGCACCTCCTTGATACAACGCAGGATCTCTGTATGTTACATCCCTCGTCACGTAACCAGCTCTTTCAGCGTATTGAGCTTGTTGAGGATACATCTGTTGAGGTCTCACCTCGAACTGACTTCGGATCTGCGTGTATTGAGTTTGATCGTAATCAGGCATGAATTGAGGCTGCGCTTGAACCGGTAGGGTTTGTGTACTAGTTTGAGAAACATGTTGCGTCCTCTCGAGAGCAGACTTTTCCTGGCTGTACTGTTGGGGTGGAAGTTGTCCACTAGGGGGGTGTCTATCCTCGGGAACACCGACCACAGGTTGCTTCCTTCCAGTCAGATATTGACCTGTCTGCTGAGTTTGCTGTTGCTGTTGTTGTTGTTGTTGTTGTTCTTGAGTTTGGCCGGCTGACTGGTTCTGTTGAACCCTATCTTGAGAGAATCTGTCATATTCTATGGTACGATTTTCAAAGCCGTTGGACAAATCTTGTTTCGCATTGTCGGCAAGCGGCTCAGCTCGGCCGTTTTGACACGCTGTCTGTTGATTCTCCATCGTTTGTCCAACCTGATTTTGTTCCTGGCTATCGTTCACCCCTCCTGAACCAGACTGCGACATGTTGGCGGCCCCCACCGACGGTCGTCCGCCGATGTAGCCGAGAATTCGCCCCAATCCGCACACCGTGACGACTTACCGTGCAACTCTCTGTTGGAAATCTAGATTTTCGCTTGAACGCAATCGTCACGGATCGCGTTTTTACGCCTCGTATATTCCGCTAGGTCGACTCGAGGCATGTAAACGTCGATATTGATGTCGTTTGCTCTACACCCGATCGCTGTTCCGTGATCCTTATTGAGTTTCCTCTTTTTACGTTGTCTTCTCGGTGATATAAACCGTGAAGGGAATGCAATAAAATTTTTCGCAATTTTTTTTCTATAATTTGTTTTCTTAACGTACTAATTTTTGTTTTTAAACGTGAAGTGAATTCGTTGCAGTTTTTCGATTCGAATATTTGACTCTTCGTTCGTCGAGTAATTTGCTAGCGAATTTTTTTTCTTTGTTCTTTCGATTATCCGAAAATTAACGGACGAGTTCGTCACACTGTTCTTGCGTTTTATTTATCCAGATCGTTTGCATCCGTTTTCCCGCCGGAGCTTCGTTAATAAATCGCAGACGCACCGAATAATATTACGTGAAAATTTGGAACGTTTGTCCAGACAGAAAGTCTCTGAGTGCCGCCCTCGAATTTCTCATTTTTCCACGAGCAAATGAGAATGCGCAATTGCAAATGTAATCTCTTTTATTGCGTCCCTTTGACGCGATCCCCGTTTCGTTTCGCAAATCTTTATCAATTATGCGTTATTGTTCCTTTTTTTCTTTTTTACTTCATGGTTTCCTTATCATCGGACGACAGAACGGATATTACGAAGGAGAACTGTTTGCCTTTTTACTATTCCTTGTCCGTAAATAGCAGTTACGCTGAAACGTGTCAGCGCGTAACAGCTCGCTCGTATCTCTCAGTTATTTTCGTTCGTCGTGAAAATGTTACTCCAAAAAATGTCATTCAGAAAGCTTTTTGGCTGTCATCGTTTGACTTCCACTCGAATTTTTCATAAAATATTGCGCTTGCCATGTATGATTCGTCGTTTAGATATACGATTTAAATAGCAATTCGAAAGGACACGATTAATCAGTGTAAATTCCTGGAAATATTAAAAAATTGAATACTTTTCCTTTGATTCTTTCGTTTTATTATCAGTTTCTCGAAAGCTTTTGATTTCTGCTGGGCAGTTTCCGTTATAATTTCCAATAACTTTCAGTCCTGTAGCTGTTAACTTTAACAATGACGATTTGACGATTAACTGCTTCAAGTTGAAAGACAACATTTGATTTTATTGTTTCAGTTTCGTATTATATAACTTTCTTCTTTTATATTTAACAATAGAATTAGTACTCTTTCTATAGCGTTGACGTAATATGTCGTACTCGGAAAATCTGTAGAATCGATCTGCAAAAGAAAGGCACGAAATGGTACTTTCCATGTATCTTTTATAATTTTTCCTCGTAATATTCGGCGCAAAGTAATAAAATTGCATTCACGGTTGGTTATTTTGCAGAAATTCTGAAGTAGAAAATTACAAGTTTCTGTAATCAGGACAAAGAGGAGAATGTGAAGAATTTGCTTTCAATTATTACGCAAATTATTATTATTAATTCAAATGAATACAAGGAATTCTTCTTTATCTTCGTGTCGTTGTTAACCGAAGAGATAAAATGGTAAAAAATGTAAATGTCAAAAGAAGTAAGAAATGATTTTTGTAGTGTCAGGGTAATTTATTTTCATTCTGGGGGCTATCATAAGTATCGACTCCCTAGACTTTTGGTCGAAAAAGCTGTAGAATCAATACCCAGATAAACAAATTTAACCAATTTTTTTCTTTCTAACTCCGTAAAAATGTCACACGCTGATAATGTACAGTTCGAGCGATACATGTCATAGATGACAAAACTAATAAAGATGCTTTTGATTTATTTGAAATTTTTACTTCTAGAAATTACATCGTTTGTCCTTTCAACTGTTCGATCAACCAACCCGTGTATGACCATACTTTATGCACAAAGAAACATAATATTAGTCAGCGACCGTCAATATACCAATTCGGAGAGTAATCTTTCCTACTCAAGCTCAGTCAGTTGTCACGCAAATGAAACGTCCAGCAGCGGTTTCTCGGCGCGTTTCTACGCCACAAAACCATGACTGACGTTAGAATAGTGGAACGAAAAAAGTTGAGCGAGAAGTTGGCGTAAACTGGTGGCCATTAGTTCGGAAATTTCACGAACGACTTGCAGATGGAAGCAGCTCTGTGAAAGCGCTTATTTACCATGGCTAAGAGCGACAGGTCTTCGGGAAAGGCTCGTACAATCCGCGTTTCAACTTATCGCCGACAATGACAAGCCTCTGAACAAAGAGTCGGTTGCTTCGGAGACGATCTGTTTCACTCTGAGGAACGCGAATTGTTTTCGTGATTTCCCAAGCGCCTCGTGATCACTTTAGTTTCACGGAGTGGGTGGCGCCCATCTCTCATTGCCGGAAAGTTACTCCGTGGCATACGAAGACGTTGAAAATTTCTCACTGTCGTGGAGAACGCCGTGAATTATCGGCTCGCGTATCAGCGTTTACTTTCGTAATTTCTTTCCTGACACAACGATAGAGATTCACCTTGATTGCTTCCCGATAAATGGAGAATGGTCATACGAAAGCTAGCTCGACAGACAGGATGTATTATGGGACAATTAAAGAAAACTCTTTCTAAGTCTCGTACTGTCGGCGAGTTTTTGTTACTTTCACGGGACCATTCGCGACATTTTATTAGCGGTATATCTTGTGAAGCTGGCCATAACGTGGAGGCTGTGGTGGAAAGTTGGATAGAAAGGAAGACGAAGTGTTGCGCATTTATCTGTAATAAGAGGCGGTCATAAGCCCGTTTATGAGGCTCCGAATTTCCCCGAACAGCTACTGAAAGCGCTTTAGCCATCGGAGCAAATGGTAAAATTAATGGGATTAGAGATTACGCGAAACTTTTATTTTAACAGTTCCTGATGTTACGGATTAACGATAGTTATTCGAGATGAAACTAAATATCAAAGTAGATTTAAGCTTTGTTTATCACAGTCCTTTGCGGGATTTTATGCGAAGTACCTGGAATATCGATAAATTACACACGCCACTTTGTAATTGACACTATCCATCGGAGAGTCTTAAATTAACGAACTTTGTTCGAAATGTTGGGATGTGCGTTCAACCGACGCGCATAAAATGAACATCTGGTTTTGTAAATAAGGGACTCCGATTTCATCATTCGCAGGCCTCCCAATACGCACTTCACACCGTGTCTAATGACTAGTCCTCATACATGGGGTTGAAAGGATTACACATGAATGGCCATTTGTAGGTTGAACGTTGTGTATCGTGAAATATGAACTGGTCGAAATGAAAATAAACGTTAAATGAAACAAACAGCTCGAATTAACTTTATCGAAGACCAATTTAAGGGAAAAAACACTTGCTTGATTGTTGTAGCATAATATGACATACAGGAAATTGTTATTCCGCAGCATATACAGGGCATTTAATTTAAATAAATGTGGAAAGATGGAATGTTAAATATTTGAAAAAATTATACAAAGGAATAATGTAAATAAAAAAACATATACTAATGTTCAACATTCTCTTAATCTTGCCATAATCGTGAAATCTCTGACGATTATTTTTGTACGATAAACGACAGCTATTTTCTCTATTTTAAACCAACGTTTCCGCGTAATCGACAGTTTGAACCGCGTAATCAATTCACCGATTTGCAATCAGTTGTCCATTGTGTATTGTACAAATCGCTGTGAACGATTCTAATTACGCAACGGGGTATCGTATTTCACCTCATTACCTTTTCTCTCTGTTCTTACACGTGTATACGTGTGTAGAGCTGAAAAGGGTATCGAAAGAGGCGTATCACGATCTCGTTAGAAGCGGATGATAAACAACTTGAGAGTATTCTCTCGAATGTGTCTAAGGAAAATTTCCTAGTTGCTTGTGAGCGTGCATCCTCGTATGGATATCTTGCTTTCACGCTTTACATATTTAAAAGAAATATATACGCATAGTCGCGTCTACAAATATACGTGTGAGTTTCCTTCATTTTGAATAGCTTCAACTTTTTCTCATTACTTTGTAGGGCATATTTTATTAAAGCGCACGTGACGCACTTTATTTATGTTAGGGAGCGTTATAAATATTATATACAGGGTGGTTGGTAACTGGTGGTACAAGCGGAAAGGGGGTGATTCTACGCGAAAAAAGAAGTCGAAAATATAGAATAAAAATCTTTTTTTAATTTTTTTTTTTTTAATTTTTCCATCGAGACAACGATCTACAGTGAGATCCGTTATAACGAGACGTGATAAAATGCACGCGTACCGAGCGAAAATTCAAAGTCGATTTACTCGAAAACAAAGCCTCAAACGAAAAATTTTTATTCTATATTTTCGACTTCTTTTTTCGCGTAGAATCACCCCCTTTCCGCTTGTACCACCAGTTACCAACCACCCTGTATATAATATTTATAACGCTCCCTAACATAAATAAAGTGCGTCACGTGCGCTTTAATAAAATATGCCCTACAAAGTAATGAGAAAAAGTTGAAGCTATTCAAAATGAAGGAAACTCACACGTATATTTGTAGACGCGACTATGCGTATATATTTCTTTTAAATATGTAAAGCGTGAAAGCAAGATATCCATACGAGGATGCACGCTCACAAGCAACTAGGAAATTTTCCTTAGACACATTCGAGAGAATACTCTCAAGTTGTTTATCATCCGCTTCTAACGAGATCGTGATACGCCTCTTTCGATACCCTTTTCAGCTCTACACACGTATACACGTGTAAGAACAGAGAGAAAAGGTAATGAGGTGAAATACGATACCCCGTTGCGTAATTAGAATCGTTCACAGCGATTTGTACAATACACAATGGACAACTGATTGCAAATCGGTGAATTGATTACGCGGTTCAAACTGTCGATTACGCGGAAACGTTGGTTTAAAATAGAGAAAATAGCTGTCGTTTATCGTACAAAAATAATCGTCAGAGATTTCACGATTATGGCAAGATTAAGAGAATGTTGAACATTAGTATATGTTTTTTTATTTACATTATTCCTTTGTATAATTTTTTCAAATATTTAACATTCCATCTTTCCACATTTATTTAAATTAAATGCCCTGTATATGCTGCGGAATAACAATTTCCTGTATGTCATATTATGCTACAACAATCAAGCAAGTGTTTTTTCCCTTAAATTCTACGCGAAAAAAGAAGTCGAAAATATAGAATAAAAATCTTTTTTTAATTTTTTTTTTTTTAATTTTTCCATCGAGACAACGATCTACAGTGAGATCCGTTATAACGAGACGTGATAAAATGCACGCGTACCGAGCGAAAATTCAAAGTCGATTTACTCGAAAACAAAGCCTCAAACGAAAAATTTTTATTCTATATTTTCGACTTCTTTTTTCGCGTAGAATCACCCTCTTTCCGCTTGTACCACCAGTTACCAACCACCCTGTATAATATAGTATCGGCTGAAGGTTTTATCTTTTCGATTGTACATACAACAAATTTTCAGCTGGTTTCTTTTTATTAATTTTGAGTTAATGCCAGTTTGATTTTTCTCTTCAATTCTTGGATTACATAGAGACTCCAAACTTTTGTACGACAGTTTGTACTATACTATACAGATGGCATAAATATATGTACATGAAAGATTAATTATTAGGTTGACGTAGTGCATACGAGATGTAATCTTTTTAAGTAGAATTTAACTAACAATACTTTGGTAACGATTGTTCGGTTTCATTATTCGAGATTTATGCGAACGATGTCATTCCTAGAGTTTAACAATTTCTTAAACGAGCTATTATGACTTCTTGCAGTGTCTCAGTAATTTTCATAATACTTTTTTAAAATTTAAATTCGTATAAGGAACGTATCTTAATTGTATCGTACGCTAGAATCATTTGCCAATTGGTATTGCAATTTACCGTCTAGATTTATCCAAAGACCATATATATTTTCATAGCATTCGGTATCAAGATCAAAATAATTTGATATACCGAGAATCTATCGTGGAATTCCTGAATGGGACCAGATGTGCCACTGTATGTGTAATAGGGAAATTGTATTAGAGCCTGTACACTGCATACTCATTGCCGCTGTTCGAATATTTACTTTATATTTAGTTGTATCTGCACAGGTGTGTATTTATATCCTATATACTATTCGTGTTTACTAAGTGTGCTTTGATGAGTTTCCTGTAGATGTACAAATTTGCCATTTGCACGCATGTGCATGCTATTACGCAAATGCACACATACCTGAATCAATCGCTAATTAGTCAGTATGGTATTTCCGTGTGAATTACATCTTACGTCTTGTTAGTTTGATTTAAAAAGAAGTGATGAGTTTGCACTAGATAAATATTATTATTTACTAAATATAGTAACATAAAAAATGAAGTATTGTCGATGCTAAAGCTTGTAGGTAATTCGTACAACCAATCCGAAAGATATTCGTTGCATATAATGGTCGTTATCTTCGTCGTTAGTAGGTTGCATCGAATATTAGAATGATTTTCCATCTCTGTGCCAGACTCTGTGCGTAGGTTTCGTCTACGCGATCATATTGCTTTATCGATCCTTATCAATTTCTCTGACACAAACCCGATATGAAAACGAAACTCAGAATTTAATTTCTCTACTTAAATTACATCATAAAAGTCGATGCTAAGTGACGTCACTTATTTTTTCCTCCTTATATCTGGTATTCAATTTAATTTCCACGTTTCGAGCTGCGTATAGATACCACTTGGATGAAACGAAAATAAAACAAAAGCGACAATTTAATAAAAAATCTAACACGAAAGACGATTCAAAGCATAATAATTTAATGATCTAAAAATTAATAAATAAGTTAATATGTACGAGAGCTGCTAAATTATTTAGAATACTCGAAATTATACAAATTATAAATTATATAACTATCTGTAATACCGTATAATTTCTCATTTCTTTTGCGATCTGAATAAACCATGCAAATGGTTGATGAAATTATAAATAATGAAAGAAAAAAGGGAATGATTCCTATAGTTGCAAAAAATGTGTTATCGAATATCGATACATTTCAATTCATTTAAATAAATAAAACACATTCAATATCTTCTTTTATCGAAGTAGCGTGCTATAATGTAAAAAAATGCTCGAAGCTTGAAGTATTAAGAACTTGAAACTTTAAACTGCCTCTGAGAATTTTCAACGTACCTGTATTTCACAAAGCAATTATCCTATTAAATTTGTCAGCATATTTTAATCCGCGTTAAGCATTTTGCAAATCGGTTATTCGTTGTAAATTCCCCTTATACGAATGCGGCGTGTAAGATAAAAGCCTGCCTAAAGCTGTCTGTCCAATCCACGTAAGTCAGCTTTCGCGCATCGTGTGCGATATCTTTCAATCGCATTTACCAGTTTTACGTGATTTCTTTCCCGTCAAAAATTGAAACCCTTTACGTTTCAAAAAGCTCGAGTAAAATGTTACTCTCCACGTTTGTTCTACTTGAACGTTTTAAAGAAATGGCAAACGGATATTCACGAAAGGCACCATTCAATTTTATTTTACGTAATGCAACAACTTTTCAAATAAGATTCATAGAAGAATAGAAATAAAAATATGATGATGAAGTCCATTCTTGCAATTTTCTGATTTTTATGGATGAGTGGTGCAATTGAGGTTGCTTTGACGAAGGAAATAATCTATTGAGTTAAATGCACGATTTAAGGATAAGTAATAAGTTTTTATCAAGTTAAAAAAAAAACATTTGCGACGACTAATATTTTTGAAATATCGAAGAAGATGACAGGCAAAAATACGTGTTTAATTCCAAACTAAAGTAAAAAGATAGCTTTAGTGAGCAATTTTTAAATTACTCTCCAATAAAAAAAAGGGGGAGAAGATATATTTCTCCCATGGCCTTCGATTGAAATCAATTAAAAAATAATCCAATCCGACGTATTACAAATCTGAAAACAGAAATACATAAACTATTTAACACGTTCGCTTTACAGTCACATTCAGGCTTCGTTCATAACTGAATTAGTAGTAAAATCTCATTTACTCGTCCATAGCGTACATATTTAACCACGTGTGTGGTATATAGCGAGCGTAGGGTATCAAACGTGAAAATTGACGAGAATCGATTTCGTTTCTATGAATCCAATCTTGCATCGGGTAAATTGTGACGGATTGAAAGCAAACCGAGAAACGTATTGTACGTGTTCGAAAATTTGACGAGCTAGTCAGTCCTTTATTTCGACATTCCATATATTTTTTTTTCTCTCTCCGCTGAAGTACGCACGAAGAAATTCGTATCGAATTATCGACTTGTCAGTCGTGAAGAGAGTTCACCGGAAACTGACGATAACGCGAGGTCGTCGAATGGACCACGACCGAATTACACCAATTTCCTCGGCCTCGGCGCAGTCGTCTGGTTATCGGGAGTGCGATCGACTGTCGCGATGCATCGGGATCAATTGAAATCGGCTTGAAATCCTATTACTTGCCAATACGACAAAACACGATAACCCGGTCACTTGGGCATTTATTTCGAAGGACTTTCCAATTTTCTCGTGGTATCAAGAACAATAAGATGCTATTTCTATACTATACTCAGGCTCGTCGGAATCTGCACCACAAGCGGTTTGGGTATTTACGATTTCGTCTGGAAGATGGTTATTCGTAATATCGGAAGCATAGAAAAAGCCGAAAAGGTAGAATTTCTCTGGATATGGAATAAGGTGACACTCTTTTTATTTTCGAGTCTATGAATTTTAATATCCGTTTTTGTTATGTTGTAAAAACAACAAGACATGACAAGATTATGATTTTTTAAGTGAGTTATGAATTTATTTGGTGTTTCGAGTAATAATTGAACAGCTCGGTAGAAAAATACTACGACTGTTTTGTTTTCAAAAAAATAAAAAAAGAGTACAAGAAATGATATATGCATGAGATCCATATTTATTTAAAGGATTCTATTATGAACTTTCAAATCTTTATGAAGCATAAAAATAGAATATGTAATATAATTTCTCCAATAATATGTATTTGACTTTAATCATACTTTCCCGACTATAGTTATTCTTACAGTAAAATAATCACAAAATAGATCTTAATATCTCTCATTAACGACAACCGTAATCAAAGGATTAATAAAGCTTTAATTCTCCATAAAAAAAACTTTGATCGTTATGTTCAAATTTTTCTGAAATTTCATTAGAAACTTTACAAATTTCACGCTACAAACAGTCATCGAAACAATACACGTCTGCATAGGTTCAAATACGAATTACATGGACTGAAGCAACTATACCCAAGATTCATTTCGTGCGGTTTAATTGAACGATCCTCCCCGGACTGGCGTTGAACCAGATTTTCCCAATTAACGTATCGAGTTCCATGGTCGATCCGGATCAATTAAAAATTGCCAGTGGTTCGCTGGCTCGTCGCGAAGCTCATACGTCAGACGTAATTGGGCAAATTGGCTTGCGGTGGCGAGAACAAAAAACGCAGGGAAAGTGATAAGTTTTGATTTAAAATCCACTGGTGGGCCAAAACGACCCGGGTAGTCTCTCTTAATGTGATCTGCTCTCGTGCAAATTGCGGCACAGTTCTCTAGGAACACTCAGATAGGTAATACATGTGCATCGTTACATGCGCATACATGTTACGTAGGCGAGCGCAAGAGGTCGATGTGGAATCTACGTTGGAATGAAAATTCCGGATTTCCTGTGGACTTCTATAGACCGCAACGCGCATGATAATGATGTCGAAGTTGCCTCGAGGCTGGGAATTCCTTCGATTTCACGGGTGTTAATTTGTATCGTGCCTGTGGCGTATATTTTGCATAATGCATATGTACGTAGAACATCGGCCGAAAGTTTGGAAACAGTATGATTACTCAGAGAATATGCTATAACGATATGCAATATATTTTTTGCGATTCGTAGTTGATACAATGAAATGTCATATAGCGAGTGTAACTTTGAGTGGAACTTGAATGGAACGAGCGAAATTGTGAGTTAAATAGTAATAATGATTCTTAAATTTATTTTTCTCCAATTCTCCATCCTTAAAGGATTCACCGTGACAAAGATGAGTCAAGTATACCTGATTTATGTTAATAAATTTCTTGGTCTTTTAGTTTTGCTGCGTCTAATTTTGACGAAAGTCAAAGGATGTTTAGAAGAAACGTAACTGTTAAAAGATAAGCTAAGACAGAAACGAAGTGAATATATCTTTAGCATACGCATTAATTTTATTTATGTGCGGTTAAAGTCATAAAATACTATACAGTTTGTTTGTAATTGTTGTTAGTAATACGAAAGAAACTGCCTGTAAGTGTAGCTAAGAAGTTTTCAGATTTATTATCGATAGAATATTTATAGGATGATCTGCATCGATATTTCCTAACCTTTCTCGATAGCTAAATAACCCTTGACCCTATTCTTTCTTCATATTTACATTAAAAGGTACCCTCAACAGGGTAAAGAAAGTACATCAAAATTGGATGCTTTAGACCGATTCTATATAAGCTTATATTTATAATAAAATAAACGATAAAATTCTTTACGGTCAAAAATTTTCTATAAAGCTAATTATAACTAAAAATATATGAAATTATATATGATATTATCGAGCAGAAATATCGTGAACTCTAATATATTTGAAAAAACAGTGATGCCTTTATAATATAGCACATATATCCGTGCCAAACACGAGGCTGAAATTTCAATCTATTCGATGAGCGCTTTAAAACTTGTGTGATGAGTTTAGAAACTGGGGTACGGATTTGTTGGGACGAATAGATGGAGAGTGATTTCAATATGTAGATGCGTACTTCGATCAGTGTTGTTCGTTTTATTCATAAAGCTTGAATTTAAACCAGATAAAAGGGACACGTGGGATAAAAGAATACCCGTGCCTCTATATAGACACTTCACATTCAATCTGAAGCTATCAGTCAATACTTCGTTGTCACACTTTTCTAAAAGCACCAACTTTCTTCTCGCGATTGCTATCGATAGTACTCGGCATAGTAGCTTTTTTACATTTTCAACACTACCAGTGACACGCTTGTATATTAACACAGCGAACATTCTTTTCATTTCAAGTTGTATTAATGGAATCAAAGTTAAAGATAGCGTAAAAGAAGTACATATCCATGTACTTTACAGGAATTCATTTGAATTTACAGAAATACATTGTTGCGGCTAAACTTATAAATTTTGTTTAACGAAAGATTAAGATGGTCGTAGTGTTAAGACTGACTGTAAACCAGTTTGCTTACAATTTTATCTTGGAGGACTTCTACAAATCGGATGAGTATACAGATGTAAATTTTAATTGTCGAAATGTAGATCGTAAAATGGCTGTATGATATTGCTGGAGAAATTAGACGAATAAGCGTGTTTCTTTACAAAATGCATTTTAACGTAACATTTCACAGCTTCTTTTATGTCAGATGTATTTAGATCTTTATAAAACTTTTTGCAAAAAAAAAAAAAAAAGAAAAATTCGATGCTGAGAATTAATTTGTGAAAACTGAAAGAGTATTTTAATAATAATAACAATAATGAAATATTTCACAGCGATGGAACGAATAAGTGAAAGACAGTCACGTGTAGCGATGGATACTATGTCCAAGGCTAATTAATGGGAGTTTCAATTAAGAAAATACATTCTTCTATCCTTCGAAAAGAAAAAGCGAAGGCCAGAACTTTACCAATATTTAATTCGATAACTCACTCATAACGCGAAATAAGACTCCGCAGTGGCTAATAAATCTCCCTCGTAGCGAATACAAAGTTTGACCCTTTTTCCAACAAGGTACCAGAATTAGTATACAAACAGGGGAAAATTTCCCAAGAAAGGTAAAGAAGAATTTTTAATCGCGTTAAATTGTTCGTATAAATTAGAAGGTGCTACCAGTTACACAGGCTTTTTTTCAGGCGTTTGCATCTTTATGCTTTTCCCAGTAGTGGCAGTTAGGTTAGGGTCGCCTGATTTTCATATTTATCATACCGTTCGAAAGTTTCCTCCCTTAACTCGAAAACTTGTCCCCTTCTCGACGGCTGGAGGCATCGATGTGGAAGCTTCGCTTTATTTTGTTGCTTTGAGGAGAAAATTAAACTCCGCCGATCGTACATTTCGCTTCCTTTGCCGACAGACTCGAAGAATGAAACGTCAACAACGAATTGACTTTGCACCCTCTTCTTCTTTCACCTCTCCTACGTTCGTTCTTTGGAACTCATTAAGTTGGCCGGTGAAAACGTATCCCCGTGCATCTTCTCGTGAAAAATGAACGATGTAATTTCCCGTTCGTTGTTTCAATTTCGTATAACCGTAGCGTGGAATCGTTCCAGCGCAGTTTTCAACTGTAATACGCGACACAATTAAGAAAACTTTGTAATTTAGCGCTGGGATGCACGCCAGCTAAACTATACTACACGAAATTTTAAATAAGGCGAATAAAGAAATCGTGATATTCGAATTTAATTTCTTGGCTATGTTGTTTAAACGGTATCATTTCGTCATTTTGTCGAGATAGAATCTCTCGTTTTACCGTGACATTTAAAAAAAATTTGTTGAATCGTTCGATACTTCGCGAGAGTTTCTAGAACGTTCTAAAACTTGGAATTTTTAGAAGTTTGATATTTTTGGTCATTTTTTTTTAAGCTTTTTTACTAGAAAGATATTTTCTTCCCATAACATTACACCGTGATATCTCAGACCATCGGATATCGGAGACCATAGAAGAAAATGTTCGAAAAAATGTGACGAAATAACATGATCGTGGAACTTGAAAGAATCACCGTCATGACACTAAGGACCCTCCGAGGACCGTAATAAATGAAGCGAGTGCTCGGAGACTCTAAAATCTTCATGGTTGATGAAAAATGCTTTCCTTCGTCGGAAAGAGTAAAAGGAAAGAAATAGAAGATTTATCAGTAAAGTTACGTCGCTAGACGGGGAAAGATAGAAAAAACCAAAATAAATGTACACAAATCTACAATAATTATCATAGAAATGCAAAATTATCTGATAAATTTTCCATATTAATACGTTTCAATAAATTACTGATATTTCGTTCATATTTCTTTTACGTTCGGAACAATCATACATATATGCAATAGTGATAAAATTCTGACGCTGCATTAATTCACGATACGGACTGGAGGAATTTATTACTTTGAAATCTTGAAAAATTAGAAATTGTATTCTGTGAGAAATACGCGATGCATATAACGCGATAGGGTAGAAAATTCTTGAAATTCTTTACTCAAGTCTTCTTTCCAATTAATCGGATAGAGATCAATGGAGAAAGAATATTAATGAGTCGCTTGAATGGAAAAAGGAACAAACCAACAAAGGGCGCATAGTTTTTGCATTTTATCGTGACTGTACAAAGCAGAAATCTTTTGTTCGAGATTAAGGCAGTATAATTTCAAAGGATGCGAGCGATCGCGTACTATCGAGAAAAGATACGAAACAGAGTGCACAATGGGAAATGGAAGATGAGAAAGTTTACGCAAGCTTTCGTACGTTCCTTTTTATCGTCGTTAATCAGTCGTTCGTTACCGGTAACTTACTTTCATGTTCGCGATCGTTACAGACACTGGTCGACGGGACTCGACCCATTTTATTTCACCGCAACAACAATTTGCTCGCCATCGAAGATAGTCACGAACGCGAGGATTAAAGTTATGGACCGTCGAACAAAAGGCACCTCTGAATGAAAAGAGGGCCGCGTGTTAACAACAGAACAACAAAAATGTGAGTGACGAGGATGCGAACGTTTGCCTAAACCGATTCGGTTCTCTCTGTCGAATGAATAAAACAAGCTGCTTCTTTCTGTGTTCCTTTGCCGTTCCTTTTCTCCTGTGCTCGTATGTACGCACGTATGCACTGGTTGAGTCTTTTAAAAAATTATAACCTCGCCAAGGAATACCGCAAAATGGATGCACAAAGGAAGAAAATTTTGCGGATAAAAGGACGTAATCTGACTTGCTTTTTAAAGAAAATATTTGTAGCATTTCTTTGTTCCGGGTATCTTAGAAATGTACGTAGGTAAGAAACAGCGAGAACGTAAAATGGAAGAAGAGCAAGGGAGTAAATTTCGTAATTTTATTTTATAGCAGCTACCATCGAGTAAAATGAAGAAGAAATATTGAAAAATTAGTTTATTTCGTAGGATACTGTTCAGTTTTTACGAAAAGCTTTTCTTTCTATCTGTATGAATTGCATTACAGATGGACTGAAATTTCTTTGTTGCGGACGTTCCTTTATCCCGAGTTAACACGATGCTACTCTGTAATAGCTTAACGTATTTGGTAATCTTATATTGTTAATTATTGGTGCATTATACCGCGTTATATTACTATGATTATGTATATTTGTATTGCCAGCTTCTTCCGATTTTTTGACAATAGCGATTCATATAATTAATTCATTAATCAATCAATTAATTATTAATTCTACAGTTGCTTCGTGAGAAGAGAAATTTTACCAAAGAGCTCTACGGAACATTTTTTAAAGGGATGATTGAATAATCCACGAAACGTGTTCCAATATTTCTCGATTCTTTTACACGATTATGTTTCAACAATCTGTTATCCTTAGCATGGAAACTCGTTTCTCCTTTTTATTCCTTTCTCTCGTATTTGAAGGTACCTTTTGAATTCTCAGACTTTCAGTGACTTCGCACGACCATCTTCGCGCGTTCGCTTCAAAAAATCAGTCTTCGCGCATTCGTTTATTAATATCAATCGTGTCTTTTTCATGAGTTTTCAGAGAACGAAAGCGCGCATCTGCAATTCTGAAACCAGCCGTGTATTCTTGGCCGTGCTTTCTGCTTCCTGGCTGCCAGGAAAAGCCATAGAAATGGGCTCTCGCATAATTCAACAACAGTCAGACCTCAACGTTTCGCGAACCGGTCGCCAGAGAATTCCATCCTTGAAAGCGCCGCCGTGCCTTTTATTATCCTGCGGCTTGAGACCCGTTGTCAAAGCAGCTAGTGATTTAACAATTTCCCGGGATTTAATCTCCACCAGTATCGGACAAGCATATAACAAGGCAAACTGCTTCGTTCTGTCGATAAAAATCTCCTCCATCCCAGCCCTTCGAGCGTTCTTTGCCCGGCAAGATTTCAATCTCGTTTTTCCGCGATAAATGTCGGCTTGTTTGATATGAAAGAGGAAATCGATATTAGAAATCGATGTTAATCTACCTTCGTTACGGAACAATGTTCGACATTATTAATAGGCTGCAATTTGCACGGCCTTCTGACTTCGACAGATTTGAATATTGAAATGCTTCCATATATTTTGGGCGAGGTTTCCAAATAGTTGCACGATCGCGATTCTGTTTTTACGGCACACCAGAATTTCTCCTTTTTTCGTGCTTCTCTTTTTTTTATGCGGTAAAGGCAAAAATAACGAATAACGATATTACGAATTTATTATATTTATTAATAAGTCCATGGCGTTAGTCGTTTGAATAATATTTCGCATAACGCGGTGGTAATCGTAGCAAACGAAGACGATGGTTCGTTTATGTTTTATAGTTCCCATAAAATATGGTCGATAATAGTTTAGATTAGGTTTCTATCGTTATTAAACATGGTATATTATATCATATTCATAATATATACACACGTCTCTGAAAAAAATGTTCGTTTAACATATCAAAAATATGAAATCCATCCTCTGGAAATTATTAAAATTATATTTTTCAGAGCTACGTACTTGCTACCGTTTTGTAAAAATTGTACCCTCGTGTGCACGAGTATATGTATTGTTATATTTATAGTTACTGGTTACTACGAAATTATATTTCAAATAAATGATTTAGTGGAGCAACGTAGCACAGGAACGATAAATTCCAGATCGAATACAAAGTACGTAAAAATTTGGTTGTCATAATAAATTCAGAATACGGACGACTACCGTATAACGCAATATTTCAACGCGCGATCGTTTCTCGTTAACATTTTTCGTAACATTTATCGCCGATGAAATCCGTTTGAAATTTTAATTACGCATAACGAAGACATTTCTGTTTTTTATGTTCTGTAGCTTCTTTAGAATTCGTACGAAATAGGTTATGCTTTCGAAGAATTTAAATTAAACAATGTAAGAACCTCATATGCTGCTTATCTCCACCTCAATTTCTCGACTTTCTTCCTCTGCGTTTCATCGCTGGTAGATCCATTGAAATTCCAAAATATTTTATCCTTACAAGAGTACGCGGAACACGTAGGAATTTCCTTTGCCTTCTATGCTTCTTTTCTGGATCGTACTTCGCATACGACGAGCGTTTATTCGCAGAAAATCACTTCGGTTCCTTTTGTAATACATATAATTCCTGCTCGTACGAATAAGATACGGATTCTTGGTTGTCTTCACGTCAATTTCATTTAATGAGCCGCGAACTTACGCAATTTCTGTTCTTTCCTTTATCTGTTTGATGTTAAATACAATAAGGAAAAGAGACGTTGCTATCAGTTGAATAGAATTGGTCGAATACTTTACATTATTTATTAATTTGTTCAGCAGCGAAGACGAGCTGATCTGTCGCTTCGTTCATCCATTTTTTAAATATAATATTTTTTTTTATTAAAGATCCTTTATTTTCTCGCGTTTCGTGTATATCTCTTCATCAAATTTTTATACAAGTTTTATTCATTATAGGAATTTTCTTGCTGCTTGAAAGATGGTTCAAGTGACTGGTTAATCGATTAACTGTAATTAATTAAAATTTGACTTTAGTCGTGGTATGAACGTATCGATTAAAAAATTACAAGGTGTTTGGATATCGGTCGCTGTAGCAAATATTCCTCAACGTTTTAATTATAAAGCATACGAAATAATCCTATACCGAACATTTATATCCAATGTAAATATACTTCTACATTCGAAATTTACTGTTGCAATTATGATTCTGCCTTTCGAAACCGCCTATATATCGATTCTAACTACTCTGCATACTTACATAACGAATAAAACGAGATACGTTAATAATACAGAAACGAAGTTGAAAATCGACGTCGATCACGATGGAAACTCATACTCCGGCTATAGTAATATTAATTTATCGATGTTTATTATTATACGAACGAATTGAATAATTCTTACTGATTGCACGTCAGCTACAACGAATTTGCACAGAAGGGAATAACATTTTATCGTACCGTGATTTCAACGGTATAATCAAGAATTGTTAACCTTCGATTGTATAATCCTTTCGCGTATAATAAAATATTTCTAAATACAAAATTTATCTGTCACAAGACTATAGAAAAATAATTTCATAAATCCATTTCATTCTTTCTATATCTTTTTACGTGAAAAAAGATTTACATTTTTGATTTCCTTTAAAATTCAATACATTATTGAACAATTCATGTTGACTAAATTTATTCCCTCATTTGGATTTAGAAATAAATATGTATTTTTATTGCCCTTTCGAATATTTTGAAAAAATTGCCACAAGTTTAGTCATACGTTTAATTATATCGAAAGTTCATGACACGAGAGTTTATATCTCTGTAACCAACAGATTGCTCCCATTTTTAACGCTATATTGTATTAAATAGGTACCTACTTGTTTTTATCATTTATTTTCTATCATACTTGCATAGATTAAGAAATCGGGATCGATTTATATTTTCCTCGCATGGTCTTCGAATGTGAAAGAAGACAATACATACAAATAACGCCGACATACTCGAGATCTAATACACGAGGGTAATAAAACAGAAAACAGTTTGCTCAATTTGTGAATAGACACTGTATTTATTGTCTTCTTTCGATACTTTATATCTTGAAGTCAAAAATACGTATATGTTTGCAAATGACAAACAGTATGTATTTAGCAATGGACTAATAAGTAATAAATTAGTGAACAATAAATTTGTTGAAGAAAGTTCGTCCGAGAATAAACTAGGAAGCTTGCAGAGATGGGAAAGAAAGAGAACGGATTAAACGAAGGTACAGAAAGTGAAATGAGAAGGGGAGAAAGGGAAAAAGGGAAGAAAAAGGGAAATCGAGGGAAAATGCACACAGACAAACGATGTGGACGTCGACGTCGACGGGAACGAGGACGGATCTTTGCTGGTCTTGTACACGTTTTCACGCGTTGCTGCCGCATGAAAAACCTTCGTGACAAGATAAAACGTTTTTCGCTGGGTTCTGGTCTGAAATTTCCGCGCGAGATACATTTAAAATTTCCGGCGAAATCGTCGATGGAGATGTCCGCGTGTACGCGAATTCGCTGGCATTAATTTTGCAAAGTGCTACTTGCACGTCGCTTGCGTCAAGAGCAAACTCAACGTCGCACGTATTTTTATTTATTTAACGTTACTTCGTCTGTCTCTGCGCAATTTGTGTTTCTGTCTTACTCCTAGAAAACGCAACTGCCGCCTGAACCTACGTCGCGCGCGTTTCCTTCGCGTTTGTCTTCCGCCCGAATAAATTGGCTGCGAATTAACTGAAACGAATCACGGTGAACGGACAAGCCTAATTTCCATGCTTGTTGGTTCTCGATCTAACGATTTAACCTCCGCTGCTATGTCCATTCAAACATTCTCCGTGCTCCGTTAACGTTCGTATTTGAATATGCAGATTTCACCGCGGATTTTCGAAATTAACGCGAAACTACTCGAGAAGATTTCGCTGTTGTTTTCGCTTGTAATTCGGTTAAAATGTTAACTTAATAACGTTAACGAGCGTAACTCCGTTGTCAAGTTTGTGTCTTTAAGGTTACGAGCTAACGTTGTTCCTCATTTTTCTTTCCTTTTCTTCGTCCTTTTCATTTTCTTTCTAATAAAACAAAATGAAAGTGGGATGGGAAATGACGGAATTTAATCAAGATTTCACTACTGTAATTTAACAAAAAAACGACCTGCGACGGTTTAATATTGCTTTTCGCTGTGTGAGCTTGCTAATCTACTTCGATTCTACCTTTACGTCTTTTCTTTCTGCTTTCTTTCTTGTGTTTTATATTTCGACATAGTTTGTAATTAATGTAAATTGATAAGTGAATGAAAAACGGAGGAAATTACTTTCACGTAATTTCTACAGTGCCTGTTTATTGCCATTGATATACAGTGGCTCTGTTTTAGCCAATTTTTATTTTCAAGATGTTCGACAAAACTGAACGAATTAGAATGTAATGTTCGAGTTATATGCTCAGATTATTTCATGTTTATATAACGATTTCTTTTTATGATGTAACAACATGCTACCGAATTATTTTCTGACATAATTGAGCTTCCAAAATGGAAAAAAAGAATAACTAAAAGAATGAATAAATTCCTATTACGTACAAGTGTCACAGAGACTTTCCCAAGCATTAAAAGACTTTCGTTGACAAATTATACAGATGGTAAAGTTTGAACTAAATTGTTTAGATTGCAACGTTATTCTAAATTAATGTATTATCGCAGAAGGTAACATTGTGAGTAACATAAACTAAATGCAAGTAATGTAAGAATAGTAACTCAAGAGAAAATGTTTTTCTATTTCTTCGTTTATTTATTCTAAAATGACTTGTACTACTTGATAACTGCACACTCTTCTTCTACTCTGGATGGTTGAACCAACTTTTAGTGTCGTACATCCACGACATACATCATCGATATCAAAACATTCAGTCATATATTTTCTATTCGCACGTGTTTCGAGAATCATCGCGATCGAGAGTGAAAAGAGGTCTGTGCCTCCATGAATCTTACTCTTTGAATTGTAAAACGGCTTTCGATAGAAAACATCTCCATTTGTTCGAGTCGCGGATTTCCCCGTTCAGACGTTCGATTCAACGTTCAGGGTAATCGATTTTACTGGCTGCATGCAGCGATTGTTTGTCGGGACACGGTATTTGATGAATCCCTGTAGGAACACGGGCACTTTAACATATATCTGGAGCGATGTTTCGCTTGGAAATCATGCACGTTCAGTTTAACTCACGACATTAACAGCGCTTCCGCGGATATGTCACAGTAACTTATTTCCGCGGTTAGTATCGACCTGTGCTTTCCATTGCAAACGGTTGCGCGTCTCTAATCTACCGTTTAATATATATATATAGATACACATAGAAGGCTTATATATATACATACATATACAGGTGCATGTACAACTATAGAGTCGTGAACGCCACTAAAGTACCGCGTGGCGCGCATCATAATCGAATAATGAAACGAGAGAGCAATTGAGGCTGATGAAAGGATTTTTGAACGGATTAAATAAAAGCATTATCCTCTTGATCGAGGGAAAATACCGCGAAAAAAAGATCTCACTGAAGCACCGTTTACGACTGTGAATACATTGGAACGCGCGGTCCATGTTTCTCGTAGCTATGGTGAAACCGCGATTCCGATATCCGAGCCGAGGAACGTATTACTTACCCATAGAAGGTATCATATGTTTGTCGCCAACAATAATTGCAACACGGTAGCCTGGTTACGTATTTTCTACCGAGTAATGTTCGAACATCTAAAATAAAACGAAGTAGAAGTACCTCTTCTGCTACGTATATGCGTCATACAAAATGTACAACTAGAAGTGGTACAACCGAAAGTGAAGTTGTTCTAGATATAAAAACGAATCGAAAACGTGGAATAATATTGTCCCGTGCGAGGCTTCGTTTCGAAGAATTTTAAAGTCGAAAAGTGGGTGTACGTGCATCGAATTTAAAGTGTCGATCGTGCGAAATTTTAAATTGATGAATATTTTTGTCGTTATTTGTTCTGATTGTTTAATACCGAAGAGGTAATCGTAATAGTCGTTCGCACACTTCTACTTTGTTAGTTTCATCGTCATTGTATAATTTACGAAGCCTTCCGACAATCGCCACGCGATCTGCTTAATAATTTATATTCGTTTTATTCTCGTGATGAGCTTTTAAAATTTGCAATGAACCATGGAAAGGCAATAATCGTTCTAATAATTGTGTCACTATTTACCGAAGCCAAATATATTGGCTATTCGTTGGTTATGAATCGAAATTTATTACGCAGTACGTTAGTTTAAGGTTGGCACGTATTTCACAGAAACTGGCAATATCCTAGTTGCAGAAACTCGAATTTATTGCTCGGAGTTTAGAACGTTCGCTTTTCTCACCCTCGATAACCAACAGACGTGTCATATCGTACAAGCTTCTGAAGGGTAAAGCAGAAATTAGTTTTTAACAGCTCTTTGATGTATTTAATAGAGAATTCAGAGGTTAAAGCGTGTTTTAGAAGCCAAGAATTTTCTCTATTAATCATGTGATTAATCAAAGGATAGATATATCGCATTTTTATTTGCTACTTGATGATACCAGTTTTAAAAAACGTATAAAAACGCTTCTTCTTTGACAGACTTTCTCGCTAATAACTAATTTTTCACATGTGATACTTCTCTAAATTGATTAAATTCCCCTCGATTTCTTGATTGATAATATTTTTGTGATCTCGAAATGTACAAAGAGTTATAAAATATAGAATGTTAGCTATAAAGCAAATAACATTTCTGCTTCGAGAAGAATTACGAATGAATTACGATGTGAACTTCAGTGTTATTTACAATCTTCCTATGCTTCAACCGACGCTTTTGGGTAATAAGTTAAACCCACTGACACTCACAGATGCGCCAGTGTGTGGAAGATGGTCCGTGAATAAGAATTCCGAGAGGGAAAATGCCGAGGACGAAAACACGCGAACTTGGAAGACAAATGGACCAATCAATCCAGAAGAAAAACGTTGTGCTCAACCACAAGCTCTATTAAATTTATGAACCGCTTCTAACGTCAATTTTCGGAATATTTTGTTAGATTTTTCTTTCTAAACGTAGTTCGAAGATTTTTTTATATATCCGATAAATTATCTGAGTCTCCATTTAGTCATAAAAAGTGTTGAAAAATCATATGATATATAATTTATTATATAATATGTATGTGCAAAAATATATGAAATATTCAAAATGGATTATTTATTATAACATCTAATAGATAAAAGTTTCTATACAGGTTCCATTTCTTTAGTTTATAAGAATCTACAGTCTATCGATAATATTCAAGATTTCTCACTCGGTACACGTCATGATATCTAAAATCTATCGCGTCAATATATAATTATTGGCTAATGAATATAGACAGTTAAGTGGAGAGAGGATGTCATAGAAGCCGCTACTTAATTAATAAAAGCCACCTGAGTGTCAGTAGATAATCGAATTTTCTGATTGCAGGCGATTGTACGTAATATTATAAGTATATATTAGATACATTACGCATACTATTTTAAATCGACGATATCAAAACCAAATTAATATTTTGCATCTTATAAATCGGTAATTGGCATAAACGAAATTTCCGCGAGAGCCTTGCGTAAGCGTTTCATTCGAGTTTAGTTTCGAAACAATTGGTCCGCTCGGAAACTATGTTACGTAACATTTTGTTCGGTTCTTGTTATCAATCATTGCGTAATTGCAAAGCTAACGCTGTCAATGATGTAACGAAACAGTATATACGTGCAGTTAAAATGTTAGAGAAAATGATCATCTTTAAACAGACATAAATATGCCTTAACATATAATAATAAATTAAAGAAATTTGGTACCATTGGCAGGGATATTTGAGTTCTATTTTTTTAGATTATAAGGAGTAGGTATTAACACAAT
The DNA here is from genome assembly GCF_000188095.3 of Bombus impatiens. Lineage (NCBI taxonomy): Eukaryota > Metazoa > Arthropoda > Insecta > Hymenoptera > Apidae > Bombus > Bombus impatiens. The sequence goes on along the minus strand of NT_176667.1, from coordinate 1,853,560 downwards.
TTCCCTATTGATATTATCAATTTGCATAACGATGGAAAAGTAAAGAAGTCAAATATTCTTTAATTAAGGAAAGATTCAAGTTTTAATTAGCGAGTTTTCGTTTCCTTTCTTTAATATTCTCAACTTTAGACGTGGAAAACGGACGAGAGAAATTTTAAAATTTCATAAGATTAGTAATTAAAATTTCATGCATTAATGTTCCATATTTAAATCAGCATTAGACAAAAATTCTACATTTTACTTCGAACTATCTTCTGTATTTTCACTGTCACGGCGCGCCATCTAAATTTCTTCCCGTATTCAAAGTTGATTAATATCTTTCAATAAAAATTCAACGTTTATTATCAGATAAATTTACAGTGGTACGTTTGTAGAGATCTGAAAGTTGTTTGGTAAAATACATGACTAAAATCTTGCCTATTTCTTCTATCATATACTTGTTTATATACACCACAATCTATAAATATAGAGACACACAAAGAACAAGATAAACTTCGAGAGATCTTCATGATTTTATACGTGATATGTGATCCATATAAAAGTCTATACTTATCCCAATGCTTATGAACGGCAGAGTACGTTCGAAGATGAGCGTCAGAAGCCAAAGTGTAAATTTCTTCCGCGCCATGTGGCGAAAGTCGTTTTCCAAGGAACGTGACGTCTTGGTCCAAGAATTGAGATTATCGAATAAGAATAAAAAACCCACTATCTTAATAGAAAACCGATGTCTATTCGATGGCGACCGTAAAAGGGCACACGGTCGCTTTGGAATAGTAATTTTCTAAGAGAAAGGATCATTAGTCGTGTCGCCACGTGCGCGGTGCAAAGCACAAGCTAACCAACGCTACCACGTATTCCTCGCGCGGAAAATAATTTTCTACGCGTGCAAACGCGCCCATTCACCTCTCTGTCTACGTGTAAGTACACGGCCATGCATACACGGTGTTTTAAAAGTTGGAGTCTGACTTCAGGATCGTGTAAAATAGGGATTAAAGAAGATTTCACTCGGTAGGAATGCAGGTTTAAGTGGTCGGGCTGGAAACAGCACGCTAATTCTTACACGTACTTTCCGGCTCTAGCGTATTATTTACTGATACGGTCACATACTAATTCGATCGCGTGGCGAAGAAAGATCTCTCTTGTTCCTAACAGACCCAAACGAAATCTTTTCATCATCGTTGCTCTATAGGTTCACCTATAACGAATAAAAGAACAAAAATGACAGTAAATTTGAAGGTAGATTTCGAAGAATGGCGTTTGCAACATCGTTTTTCTTCATTGTCAATCGATAGAGGTGATTAACGTAGTTTCTGAACGGTTCATTGAAAACGTCGCAAAACTCTGAAACCAGTGATGCTTAGATCCACGTTTATTAAGACTTCTTCTCTTATTTTAACAAGCACCACGTACATATACCCAATGTTTGATCCCAATTTTTGAAACACCCTGTGTATATACACGCGCGCTGCGTACGTCTATGTAAAGTAGAAATTGTGCTTTGTGCATACAGAGCGCCGCGACAGACCTCCAGATGTAACGTACAATTTGCCAAAGCGCACCACGGCAAATGGCTTTCGGCGACTTTCATCCTTCAGCATGGTTTCGCAGCCGTGGAAAAGGGCACCGAGAAAAGGGAAGGAACGAAGGCCAGGTCGCCAACGGGGGAATGGAAAGGAAAAGGCATTTCAGAGGAAGAGCCTCGTAAATGGCTCGACCTTTAACCTCGCGATTTTCGATAGGAAAATGTGAAACTCATTTCCCTGTCTGAAGCGTGGAATCGAAAGACGATCTACTTGCGAGTATCGTATACGAGACAAAAGGCATTGAATATTTCTTGGTTATTGCGCGGCGAACGAAGTGCAATCGCGCGGGAATGATTTGGCCAGTCGTTGAATATAGGAATGGATTAAATTAATGGAATTTGTCTGTAACTAACAGTTTATAGCAGTCGGTCTTTCCATCTCTCGTACGAATTGAGTTTATTTTCTAGTTACGAGTTTCATCGTATTATGAAAAGAAGAAGGGAAGCTCGCTTAAAATGAATCGGGTGAATTTTTGATAGTCAGATATATGTCGAGGGCTGATTTGAGGCAAGGATTGTGTTTATGATTCGTTGATTCACAGATCGTAACATATTCTGACTGGTGAAGTATCGTGCGCGCCACATTAATTTTGTGAAAAATTTAAATCGTATATGTATAATTTTCCAACATAATACGAACTGTTATATTTTTCTTCTTAAATATAATGAGAGTATAAATGTTATAATTTTTACGTAGTTACGTTACTTTGAACTAAATCAACTAACTGCAAAAGTATTGCCTCGATAATCATAAAAGTGGTATTTCCAATCCAAATAATACTTACATTAATAATTTATCCAAGTTGAAATTAAACACAAATTGCATTATTTATGAAGTAACTTCCACTGTAGAGGTGTTAGATCAAAAAATTCAATGTCGGAATCGCATAAAGCTTTGCATGTTCTTTTAGTCTTTTGCTCTTTTTCTGTTAAATTGTTCAGAACGCCTCGATACGCTTGGCCGCTTAACGCTTGATTTTATTATCTAACTGTGTCGTGTAAGATCCTATAACTAAAGTAGTAATTGTAGTAACAGAGTTAAAGTGGCTGAAAGGTGTGTGTAAAACTTTCATTCCCTGTAATTACCAACTTAAACAGATAAAAGTTGGAGATGTGTAGAAGTAGGACTTTGTGGAATAGTGGGATACTTACCGCATGGTCGGGGGAAATTTTTATGTTAAAACGAGCGAACTAGTCAAGGGAGGAAGCGAGTATTAAGTTGGCTACTTTCGCGGAAGTAACGACCTCAATGAAGTTTCGTAAAGTTGCAATAAAAGTGTTTTCAGGTGCTGACGATAAAACATTTTCTACGGTATTAAGATATTCCGATGGTAACTTTAAAATGTTTCTGTAATTCTACAAGCGATTTATAACATGAGATTTTTTGTAATTTCAAAGATACTTTACCCCAATTTAAACAAGAAGTGTCTGTTAGAAATATTCGTTGTAGCAACAGGAAGAATTCTTTAAATCTTTTTGCAAAAGTTTAAAATTTATTTTGTTAATTTTTGTATTATATTATCAATGAAGTTCGGACGGTTATATGCAAATTCGTGTACTTGTTAACATAATTAAAAAAATGGTACCTATATCTTTACTATGAATATTTTATACATTTTTTAATATCATGCGTATAGATTTTCTATAAATATATAAATATTCACGGTCTGCTAGTTACGAATCGCCTAAAACTGGCTCGTTAAAATTCCAATCTTTTTCTCAAAATCCGCAGTCTAATTACTACGAAACATTGCGCCAAAGCACACATATAATACGCCATTCTCTTGAAGATATCAAAAACAGGTCATAATAAAAACCCAAAACGACGAACTAAAATAATCAACTCGGTATACAAATAATAATATCAACTGTTCCAAAGCAAATAAAATACTAAAATATTCTGCTTGTCTTCGATGAAACCAATGAGCCGACATAGAACTATCCAAAACTCGCGAGAAACGAAATTGATGGTGTCAGAGTGTTTGGCGCGGGAAATCAAATTTTCCGTCAGTAATTATTCCGTTCACTGGTTCAAAAATGTCGCCGCGTCTCGAGCTTGGTTTTCCCAGAGCGTTTCCTGTGAAGCTGTTATTAAAGGTACACGTTAACGCGTCGAATTTATTCAGGGCGCGTGCATCGTCGCCCGATGTCGAAAGCTTTTGTAGCTTGTGCCGATGTGCGACGAAGGTGAAGCGTAAACACGTCGGCGTGTTTGCAGCCTTTCACGAGAGAAGCGAATGTATCAAGGGAAACCAGATGTCTATGGAGAAGCAGATGGTATTGTAGGGTGAGAAGTTGCGAGGTTAGCAGGTGCGCGATAGAACAACTAACGAAGAAACGTTTGGTTTCAGCTTTCTCGTTTCAATGAGCTTTTCCGTTCGAGAAGTCGACCGCGAGACGAATTTTCCGACATTCGTTCGTGCCTCGAGCATCGTCTGTTTCTGAGATTGTGCGAGATAAACAGAGTGCATCGCCGAAAACGAAAGATAAACTCCGTTTCAGCTTGCAGTTTGAAAACTATCTTTCTATGGTGAACGTGGAATATTATGGGATTTATAAATGATGTTATTATGATTATTATTAAGGTTAATGTGGTTGGATTTTATTGCACGAACCGTAGAAGATGAAATAAAATGGTGTACGAATAGTTGAAGTTCACAGTAGGGGTAATATTAAATCTTAATATTATTGTAATATTCGTAATATTTCAATTATTCAAATTGCGATTTGATAATGATAAACGTTGGTATGTAGTTATGTATTACGAGGGAAATTTTATTGCATAGTTTAAGTAATATTAACGAATGATGCAAATGAGTCTGCTGCGGTGCTCCACTGAATAAGTAGAATAATCCAAGATTGGTCAGCCATGACAGAACGTGTGTTGTCGCTTGAGCGTTTCTAGACACTTGATATTCCTGCCACGATTTGGGTTAATTACAAAATTTTACGTAAAAGGATCTGTAATAATTTTATTATTTGTTTGATATTTTAGCGGCTTATAATAAAATATAATGGTCGAGCAAGATTAATGTTTAGTTCGCATACATATTGTTAATGTTAATGTTATTTGAAATATTCAATATTCTAAAATTATGCAATTTTTTAAGGTATGGGCTAGACGAAAAAGATCCTCTAATATGATTTAAAAAATTTCCGATAAATAATTCTTTTGACGTGTTGCTTGTTTTAAAAATGGCGAATGTTGGCTTTAATTTTGATATGTTTTACTAATATTATATCTTATTTACTACACATCGTATATTTCTTTAAAATGTGAAAGGTATCCTTGGTCGTAAATATAATTCATTTTGATTGAAATTCGGCGCCTTCAAAATATCGTAAGAAATCCTCTGTGGTCTGTTTTCGTACACGGAGATATTTTTCTTCGAAAGATTTGATTTCGTACAATCTGATACCACAGCGGTAGAAACGGTCTTTAAATCTTTGTATTATCAGTGTTGTTGAGAGCAACACGCTGTTGTGTTGTGTGGTCACGAAGGGAGGAAGGCAGAGAGCAAACATTCTGGATGGTTTATGTGCAACATGTATATGTATGTGGCTGTGACAGTAGAAGCAGATCCCTGTTGTCAGACTGTGATGCTCACGAGCAGACCAACGTTGCTCAAGAGAGAAACGATTCAAAGTTTAAGTCGCTAATTGTTCTTGGTTTTTATCGCAAGCTCAGAGGATACGAAATTTCCGAGGCAATGTTTCTCTCATTTTCGCGTGGAAATGAAATGTATATACAACGGAGTTATAACGTCACTTTGAAACTAACTTCGGAATAATAACAAATAAGTTAAGATATTATATTATTTCCGCGCCAACTCTAATGAAAAATATTAAGCAAATAATATGAAAGTAACTACTAAACTATCGATAAAACAATATCTGCTTTAAATATAAAAAGCGACAAATTCTTGCGTTGGAAATGTATAGATATAATAAATGTATGATTTAATTTTTAGCGTACATTTTTATGCGAGATAAAATAATACAAAATGATATCGAAGGGAGAGCGATAAAGTAATCAAAAGTAATAATGGATAAAAATAGTAAAAATGAAATAATCAAGAAAGATATAAAAAACGTTTATCCTGTATTAGTTTGAGTAATGGTAGAAAATTTCAAAAAAATATACCGCGTCGCTTAATTCGCGTCGTTTTCGCTGTACACATTTTCTCTCTTATTAAATTATAAACTTGGTAAAAAAAAAAAAAAAAAAAAAAAAAAA